>NW_020956430.1:0-4255 GCF_003031625.1 Empidonax traillii
GGGAACCATCCCCCTCAACTCATCTCCTTTCCCACTTGTAATCCTCTCACTCTTCTTTCCTTCCCATCTCCTGGTCTTTCCTGGTCCATCAGCTGGTTCTGACGGAAGCACGGGGTTATTTCCAAGCTTGAAAACATCCACAGTTTGACTCCTGCTAAATTATCTACTGGCAAGTGGAAAGCAAAGCTCTGAGCCAGCTGGGGAGGGCAGAGGATGCAGGCAGGGAAAGGAAAAAGTTTGCTCATAAAAATGATGCCGGTGCTTGTTTGCAATCCCTGACACTTTCATTTTGTCCCATGTTCCTTTTCTTCCTCTCCAGAACAAAAAAAAAAAAAAAAAAAAACAAACAAAAAAAGGGATACCAGACTGGGTATGCAAAGTGAGATACGAATTAAATGTGTTTAAAAAGGGCAGAAAATGATCATGAGAGGCTGGGAGCGGGGGAGGCAAGAAGAGAAGAAAAAGCAAATGTGTGTAAGTAAAAATGTCTACTGCAGAGTTTTTCAGGTGTAAAATTCCCTGGTCCTATTTATTTATACGTGGGAGTCCCAATAACTCATAGTGTGTCACAAAGCAAAGCAGCTCATTCAAAGAGGTTAAAATTTTTATTGAAATGGAAGTTTGCTTTCTTTTCTTGGTTTGTTTTTTTTTTTTTCCTCCCCCTCTCTCCAAGCTGTGCACACTCTATATAATTTACATATATTTTTAATTAAAAGTAATTCTAATTAACGAAAAAGAGCAATACCTGTGTGTCAGCCACTGGGAATGTGGGTGTGAAGGTGTGGGAATGCGGTATGTGCGTGGGAGGGAATAGAGACAGGTATCCACAGCCATGTAGCTAAGGAGAAACAAAATAATGCCTACCTGGATCTGATTTCCCACTTTTGTGTGCCAATTTATGTCTAATAAATACCACACAACAGCAAGGGACCTGCCCACCTATTTTTACTGGGTTTTTTTTTTTGGTTTGGGGGTAATTTTTCTTGGTTTTTTTTTTTTCCTACATGATGCCTATAATTATATGGGGGTTTATAATCAATAATTAGAGTGATTTTTATGAATTTCTGGTGTAGCACAGGAGGTCCAGCATCCCAAGGGGGAAGGGGATGATGGGCTGAGCTGGAGGTTCCTGTGTTTGGGGCTCTGGGCTTGTCTGCTACAGAACTGCCTGGGTCTTCCAGGTCCTTCCCACCCATCCTGTCTCCAAGGAATGTGCTCTCCTGAAGTCATCAAGGAGGGTTTAAAAGTGACTTTGAGAATCCAGGTGGGTGCTGGGATGGCACCTGGTGGATGTGGAGCTGCCCCCTGTTCCCGTGCAGGTGAGGTGGGTGGGACATGTTTGGCCCAGGGGAGGTGTGGGGTTATGTCCCAGCCTCAGCAGAGGAGGGCAGGATGCTGTGAAGATTGGAAGCAAGGTGGGGAAATCAGCTCCAGAGAAATAAAGAGAAGAGAAAACCATCAGAAAGGTCTCCTCTGTGTGGCTGGTGAGATATGGCTGGCTCAGGAAGAGCATGGCCAGGTCCCTGGAGGGAACTGAGGAGGTGTCCCCAGCCTGCCCCACTGGCAGCAGCTCATTTCCATCGTTCTTGGGGGCCTCCTGTGCACCAGAGATCCAGGGACACCTCGTGAGGGCACGGGAAGTGAGCAGGATGAGCAGAGCCCATTCACAGGTGATGGTCCCACCTTGCTGTTCCACGGCAGGCAGGACCTGGGAGATGGGATCTTCTGGGGCTAACCCAGCACTGGCTACAAGCCAGCTTTCTTCTTTCAGATATCTCTGCTTTTACTGTCTTCTGCTTGCAACAACTGGGTTCCAAAAACGTGTAGACACAACCAGAACGTGGTGCTGTGCTACCCCAGAAGCTTGCTCTGGGTAGTGACCACATTTTCGGGCAGAAGGAGATGGTGGGCACCACAAAACCCTTCTCTGGGCATGGCTGGGGCCTCGAGTGCTACACAAAGCTGTTTGTCTCTGTGCAACCACCCCCAGGGAATCACCCAAACGTTGCATTGCTCAGTAAATCTCATGTGGTGCCTCCAGAACACGCAGTTGGCCAAGACTGATGGCCGAGTAAATTGCATTTTGAGTTCAGGAGTAGAAAAAACTTACACTGCATTTAGCTGTCAGTGACATTGTACTTCCCAGGCTTCCTTATTCCACTGCTAATCATGTAATCATCTAATCACCGTATGGTAATTGCCATGTAATTAAATGGGCAGTGGTGACTCTGTAAGTAAAGAGGTCTCACCCGAAATGTGTGCCCTGCATCTCAAAGAGGATTAAGGACACCAAACTTACATGGTAAATTACTTCTCAAGCTTTGGAAGGAAAGCCTCAAGCTTTCAACTTGGCTGATTTCTCTGAGCTCCTCAGGCTTGTTTTTTAGCTCTTCAGGGATATGCCACGATTTTTTTTTAGGAGTCAGTGATGACACAGTGGGGTTTGGCTGCTTAAAAGGCACGTAGATCCCTGAGGATACAACCTTGTGGAGCCACATTAGCATAAGGAACAAGGAGGCCACCAGTGGCAGAAGGATGGGCCTGTCACATCAACAAAATCTGGGATGAAGGTAAAGGTGGATGGGAGGATGTGATGTGGCGTTTTCTTCCTCTTACAGATTTTGTTACTGCTTCAATAGGGCATTTCTGGGCTTTAGCCTTGCTGGAGCCCAGATGTGCCACATGAGCCCAGACTGCTCTTCCACTTGAAGGAAGATAGGATATGAAAGGAAAAGGTGACTCTCAGGCTGGCTGTGAATGTGCCTGGTCCACTCTGAGCCTTGAGAAACAGCTTGTGCTTCTTCCCAGCTGCTCCAAAACAATACCAGGAGCTGTCAAGTAGAAGGGTTCCCTCTCCCTTTGGTTGTGGTTTTATGTTCCAAAGTGCCTGATGTGATTTCTTTAATTTCTTTTCTTGTGGATTTCTTTCTTAGCCAAGTGTAAGAATGATGTTGACAATAATAAACCAACCAACCATCCAACAAAATTAGGGAAAAATCACACAGGAGTTACTGTCATTGGAAGAACTGGACAAGAGAGGTCGCAAAATTCACCCTCTTCAGAGCTAAACTGGCAATCCATTATTGTGAGGGTGGTGAGGCCCTGGCACAGATTGCCCAGAGAAGTTATGGGACACTCATCCTTGGAAGTGTCCAAGACCAGGTTGGATGAGGTTCTGAGCCATCTGGGATAGTGGAAGGTGTCCCTGCCCATGGCAGGGAGGGTGAATTAGATGATCTTTAAGGTCCTTTACAACTCAGGCCATTCTATAATTCTGTAACAGAGGCCTTGCAACCCGGAGTAAACCATCCCAGAGTGGTACAAGGGACCTAGCACAGCCACCACCAGCCTTTCCAGTCTTGCCTACAAGTCCCAGGAGCCATAAAATAATACTCAGCATTGCCTGGTGGTTTCCCATAAGCCCCACTGAGGGTGTTGGGCTGGACCTGAGGTGCTCCTGCCACAGTCCTGGGGACAGGGGTGAAGGAAAACTCCAGGAGAGCTGGACTTGCTGGGAGATGAAATGTGTCTTCAGGTGAGGAGGGAGCTGGGCTCTAAAGGGATCTCCAGTGCAGGAGGAGGGTTGGTGAGGTGGGTGGAGAAGGCAATGGTGGCCCATGGGCAGAGGACTTCCTTGCCTCAGACCTTCTGGTGAGGAGCCTGGGGGCCCGTTTGCTGCTTTGGCAGCGTGGAAAATAGCCATGAAACATCACCAGGCAGAAGGAAAACAGGGATTTAGAGATGACCCATAGTAAATAAGTGCAGGCTGTGCAATTCCTTCGAGCAGATAAACAGAGAAAACCCAACCTCTGCTAAAAACACCTTTTAAAGAGTGAACACCAACTCCCAGGCTGTGGTCACAATGCTGTTTTCTCAGCTGCCTTCCTGGGCTAAAATCCTCCCTGCAGTTCCCGTGGCTGGTACCTGGGGAGGCTCTGGATGCCCTGAGAGGCACAGAGAGCTCTTTGTGTGCCCCTATCAGCTCAGCTCCACGTTTCAAATGTCAACAGCTATGACGCTGAGCGAGTTTGGGGGGTGCCTTTCCCCTGCCATGGGATCAGCAACCCCCAAATTTGAACTGGGAGGTTTTTCTTAGGGACAGGGACGCATGAGAGGGACAAAATCACCCCTCTACTGCTCAGTGCTGCTCCCAGGGCAGAGCCAGCCTCCCAAAATCTGCCTTGAGGGCTGAGGGAAAAAAAATATCCCAAAGCCTCAGGATTGTTGTACATAAATCCAGCCCACAATATCATAG
>NW_020956430.1:4457-36308 GCF_003031625.1 Empidonax traillii
TGCTGAGCGAGTTTGGGGGGCTGCCTTTTCCCTGCCATGGGATCAGCAACGCCCAAATTTGAACTGGGAGGTTTTTCTTAGGGACAGGGACGCATGAGAGGGACAAAATCACCCCTCTACTGCTCAGTGCTGCTCCCAGGGCAGAGCCAGCCTCCCAAAATCTGCCTTGAGGGCTGAGGGAAAAAAAATATCCCAAAGCCTCAGGATTGTTGTACATAAATCCAGCCCACAATATCATAGATTTTATGGTGCTGCCAACTCTGACAATTTTATGATGGGTCTCATGTGATTTGCAAAAGTGTGGTTTATTTTTCTCTCTTAAGATTTCTAGTTCCTGGAGACCCGTGATTACATGAGACTCTCAAAGGATTCGGATTTTCCCCACTGTCCTGTTTTTGATTCTTTGTTGGATTTTAGAACATACAGTGAAGCTGGAAACTTTACTGGAGAGAAAAGGGAGACAGAGAAAAGAAATTACTTGTCTGGAGGTGGGTCTAGAACTCATTATCAGCCAGAAAGTATTTGATTTTTTTAATTTATGTATTATGTTTTTCTCTTGGAAAGTGGATGCCTTTGCTGCTTTTTTTTTTTTCTTTTGAGTAATAAAAATTACAAAGTTTGAAGGGGATGGTACATTTTCAGAAAGCGGCTTGAATACATTCCCACCCTCCAAAAAAAAAAAAAAAAAAAAAAAAAGGAGAAAGACCATGTTCACATTTAGATTTTGCTCTTCCAAAATTTCACAGAGAGAAATGCTGATGTGTTTCACTTGGAACCCACCGCACCCAGTGGGTCCAATATCCTCTACTTCCTTCGTTGGGTTGAAACCAGACTCAGGGGATGGTTCTGACTGTGCTTTGCTGTGGGTTTTGAAGGTTTTGCCCTGCACCTGTGAGGACTCAGCTACAGAAAAACAGAGTTAAAAGCCAGTGAGTGTTTGCCACAGTTCCCTTACAAGATAAATAAAGGTGATAAACAAAGGCATTCAAGTGCAAGGCTTCTACTGTCAGTCAGAAGGGCTGGTGGTGGGGCGGGGGTGATGCTACTTGTTTGAGCATCCTGGTTGCTAACATCCCCCTGCTCCTGGGAACACCTGGGCAGAGCCCATCACTGCCCATCAGCGGGAGGAGAGTCCTGAGGGCTCCTCAGGTGCCCTGTGTTAGGCAGCAGAAGCTGGGGACGCTCTCCAAGGCTTCCCACCAGCATCGTTTCCACCTTGATGAGCCATCCCACCAGAGGGGTTAAAGGCAGAGGCAAGACCAGGGTCGGGCTTTACCACTGAGGTTTTGCATTGGTAGTTTGCAGTGATGCTGTTGGGAGCACACTTAAGCAGGTAAGCAAGTAAAAATAATGGGAATGCTCTGAGGAAATAGAATCTGGTTGCTGTGGAAGGGTTTCTGTGTAACACGTGCTCCGTTATTTTTTCACTTGGGGTGTGCAACGTCCCCCAAGTCAGGAGGGGTTTGACCTCTGTTTAAGACTAAAGAAATGACTTGTAATCTGCCTCAAGGCAAAAGATGTTGCTTGGATGAAGATCAGAAAGTACAACCCTAAACTGGAAAGGGGCAGACACCTGCAGCAGCTCGTAGTGAACCCTTTAATAGCAAGGGCTCCACAAGTACTTATATCCACAAATGCTGGTGTTGAGATGTTTTTTTGTTGTGCAAGGTCAAAAAAGGTCATTATTGGTTTTAATCATCATGGTACTGATAATCTGCTGCTGCTCTTGCTGTGTTCTGTGTGAGCTGGCATGTGGAGGATGCCTTTGCCCATGTGTGTGTGTGTGTCACTCTGGTTCTCTCTGCTGCTGTGATACCCCCATCACTGGCTCCAGGGATCCCCAAGTCATCAATATTTCACTTCAGCTTTTACTTAGATCTGGATTGCTATGAATCAGAAATTTGTTTGCCGTCCCTGGGGTTTCCAGGGAAACATTCTAATGAAAAGGTAATAAGGCCATCACGACAGACTGCCAGTTCCTCTTTTCCTGATGCTGTTGTATGGATTTCTACTCCATCCTTTACAAACACATCCCTGGACCAGCTGGCTGGTTTCATTCCTGCTCTGGGTGTGGCAGATCTTTGCTGGATGGTTGCCTCCTGTTTAGATTGTTCACCAGGACCTCCAGGTCCTGTTCTACAAAGCTGATTCCTGGTCCCAGCCTGTCCTGTTGCATGGGATTGTCTGTGCCAGAGGGAGGGTTTTGCCTTTGAACTTCACGAGGTTCCTGCCTTCCCACTCCTCCAGCTTGTTGGAGCAGCAGCTTTTTCTTCCAGTGAGCTGGGGGCTCCCTCAGTTTGGTATCATGTGTGACCTTGGTGAGAGTGTGCTCTGCCCTATCACCCCAGCCTTTCATTTATTAAGATATTAAAAAGCATTGGTGCCGATACTGATCCTTGAGTAGCCAACCACAGGTTGGATTTTTGTTGCTAATAATCACCCTTTGCATCTCATGGTCCAGTCCATTTTCTACCCATCTCATTGTCTATTTATCCAGCCCACACTGTTTCAGTTTGGACTGTGGGAGACTCTTAAAGGCAGTTGCAGGCCCTGATGTTCATCAGAAATATAGACTGGGGAGTGCCCCAATATTTTCCACCTCCACTGCAAACCTCAGGATGTCTGTGTGCACCTTCCTCATCAGAGCTTTTAATTAGAAGCACTGTGGTCCATTAGCATACAGGGTGGTTTTGGGGGGGTATATATCTGGGGAAAGCTGAAGCCTGGTTGAAAAGCTAAGTCAGCATGATGTATTTGCTGCTGTTCCAGCACCATTGGCTGCCCTGCCTGAGCCTGGCTCTTGGCATGGCTGGACAGGGAAGGAGAGGTGATTCCAGACTTGGAGAGCTTTTAGTTTAAGGCAGAGATTCAGTGGCCCAGGGATGGTCCACGATGCTGTGAGCAGCCTGGAGCTGGTCAGTGGTGAGTTGTACACAGACACTTTAACAGCCTGACTGAGTGACAGGCACCAATATTGTCATTGGGTTGATGCCAGTCAAGGTGGTGATGACAAACCCAGCTTGGCAGCGGCTGCAGCCCTTGCCTACGTGGGGAGCAAATAATAAAACTCTGTTTTGGTTCGTTTCCAAGTGTCTTACACTGGGCTTGTGCAGCCAAGGAGGGAGGCAGCACCACCTCATAGCCAGGGTCACAAGCTACAGGTTGAGGCAGCCTTGCTCTGCTGGGTGACCTTCACAGCCTCCAAAAACACTTTCTTTGCAAGGAAAATTAAATACCACTATTGGACCACTGTGGAGAACTGTGCTTTTTTTGGTGTGTTTAACCAGCACCAAAAACACTGCTGAGGCTTGAATGACATCATTTGCTGAGCTTACAAAGAAGTAATTGTGCTTTTTCCCTCCATTTTTAAACCAATCACCTGAAACAACAGTGTTTCTACGTGCAGCATCTCCTAGAACAGGAAGCATCAGAGCTGCTTAATTTTCAGCAGAAGGCATCCTACTGGGATGGGAGGTGAGGGTAGTCTTCATTATGGTTATTGAATCCTTTTATAAGGGCAATTTGATGTAATCAGCTTTTTTTTTTGCTGGAAAAAGAGACAGTTCTTGTCTCATGCCACCCCGCCATCCCAAAATCTTGCTCAGTACTAATCAATATCCAAAAGAAAAACAAAACATTGGACAGTCAGGGCCAGGAAACAAAAAGCTCATCTCATTCCTATCTGTGTTAATAGCATCAAAATAAAATAATAAAAAAAAAAAGTCTGAAGTATTTCCCTAATGTCTGTCTTCCAGACATTGTGGCTGAGTCTATGCCAGTATTTGAAGATTCTTGCTCATAAGGAATGAGTTCCTGGTCTGAGCAGGGTTATCACCATCCCAGGACATTGCTGAGCATTATAAGAGATTATTTTTAAAGTTGGTTTGCTTGGATTTTAGTCTTATTTACAGAGCTGTTAATAAAGTACAGGAAAGCTGTGGGTGAGTAGTCTTTTCTCATCTGATTGTGGCAGCTTTTAGGAGTATTTGAACAATTTGGTCAGATATTGATGGGGAGGGGGCAAGAAACTTGTTGTATCATTAGCTGGGTCCAGCTGCTGCTCTTTCCAGGAGGACAGAATTCCAAGAGCAGGAAAGGTGCCTGAGAGGTGCAGCTGGCTGAGATGTTACAGTAGCTATATATAACCTAAATTAGGGCTTAATCTGAAGCCAAATCTGGAGAGTTAGTGAGCCAGGAAAAGTTTAACAGGTACTATTTAAAGAATGAACTAGCTTGGGAAACTCTCCAAGCTCAATGTCATCTTACTGAGGACCCTCCACAATATATTTAATTCTGGAGGGTTTTTTTTAATCGAAGTTGGTTGAATTTTGCTCATGAAGGTGAAGAGCTCCCAAGAGACAGCTGCAATGATTTGATAAGGCTCATTTCTTTGGGAAATTAAGCTACAACAAACTCCCTGGACCAAGTAGCCCTTAACCAAAAGGTTTTATCCATCAGTGTTGTCCTTAGTGAGGCTGCTATTGGGGATTCCAGTAGGAATATTCCTTTAGATAGGTTACATATTTACCCACACAGGGCTAGGCTGGAAAAAAAAGGTCTTGTGGGTTGTTTTGTTTTGGTTTGGTTTTTTTTTCCTGGCTCAGTCCATCCTGATGAAATTCAGTGTAGTGGAAATGTATTAATTGAATCCTGTGCTGTTGGGAGTCTGTTCTCCTTCAGGACAGAGAAGTGGGCTAACTGGGGAATAAGTTATTCGTACATTAATGATAACAGAAAGCGCAGCCATTGTCCAGACCTGCCCTGTGCAATTTATTGCCTCTGCCAGCTGGGATTCAATCAAGGACATGATACTCGCCTGGAGGAGAGGGATTAAATGATAGGATAAAGAGAACAAAGTGGCCAAAGCAGGAATCTCCCAGACTCCAGTAAATGACAAGCAAACCCCTGCTCTACCCTCACACTTGGCAGTGACCCCGGCAGTGCCGCCGGGGAGATGCTCCCTCGAATCCCAACCTTTCCAAAGCACTTAGTGCTGCTGCTCATGGCAAGGGAGCAGCTCCTTGGTGACACAGAGCTGTTCTCTGCCCCCACTGCTCGTGCCTGGTGCTGAAGGGCCTCTTTATTAGTGTCAGTGATGACCATGACCTTTCTGTTCAGTCTGTGCCAGAGTTCACGGTGCTGGCAGACCTGGCACCGCTTCCTCCCCATCCTGGCTTTCACTGGCATGGAAAAAAAATCTTCAGGCCTACCTGCCTCCATTTCTTGAAGCAAAGGAGATGAGGGGAAATGGAAGAAAATCCCTTACATTGCTGCAATTTTTGAGACATAAAAAGCTTCTCTTTGAGAGCAAATACATTTTTTTTTTCTTTTTTCCCCCCCTTTCCTCGTGGCATTAGGGCTCAAGAAATTCCTTGGAAAATAATTTGTCAAAACCCTGACTGATCAAAGACATATATAAAAGGACCCTTTTTTTTAAAGGGGAAAAAATCCCCCTCCGAGCTCAGAATGAATTGGCAATTCATTTACCAACTGTCAGATAAAGTAGCTCAATCCCTATCACGTCTTTAGCTGGAGCTGTGGCCAGAAGGAAGCAATTCTCGGCCCACTGTGTGTACATGTTTGGGGTATGTTAGTGATTAGGGTATTCCTGCCTGGGGGATGCAGAAAGATATGACTCAGATTCACAAAAGAGCCATAAATCTCCCTCCTTTTATTCAGAATGTGTGTTTTATAGCCATTTCCTGGCCAATTTCTGCCTCGAATAAATATGTAACATATCTCTGTGTGTATAGTTCTTTAAGTCTGAGTGTTGGGCTTCCTCTCAAGAGTGAACTATCTGCTCAGAACAGCAGAGAACCCCACTCAAACTTTTCCTTTCATTCCCAGGAAAAGCTCTCATGGAGCCTCAGTTGCTTGAGCAGCATCCTGGTGGCACCTGCTCCCGTTCTCCTTCATCTGCTCTGGGGTGACCTGGGAAGGGACTGGGTGGGAGACGTGATCTGAAGGACCCCAAGAGGTCACCCAGGCCCCAAGGCAGGATCAAGTAGATTGAAACCTGGAATTTCAGTAATCCCAGCCATGAGCCAGGCCTCACACAGCACTGGGTTTGAATGTCAGCAGCAAGTGAAGCTCTGGAGGTGCTCTGTTGACAATCCCATGCCTGGGCTGATGCTCACCTAGCAGCTGGACTTACACAAATTGCCTGTTCCCACAGCTGAAATCATGTCTAGTTCTCAATTTGCAGCTGAAAATGTACCTCCAGACCCCTGGGGCTGCCTTTCCTTGTCTCCAGAGCAGCATAACCCATGCAGCTCTCCTCTCCTAATCTTCCCACCCCACATCCCTTCCAACCAGCTTGGTGTCTCCCACTTTACTGCTCCCATACCCTCTTTTGCACTCTTGTTTCCTGAGTGCCAATTCTGACTGAGTGATGCAGAAAGGACAACACAGACCTGAAGGAAAAGGCAGGAGGAACTGGGCAGAAGGAAGTCAAGGCAGGGTTATTTCTCTGTTCTTAGACCCCTCTCGTGGGCTGCACGAGTAGAAATGCCCAAGGTCTTTAAATTGTATTATTTTTTGGCACTGATGGGCTGCAATTCTTCACTGAAATCAGCTGAAGCAGCTGAGAAATGCTCACCAGGAACACGCTGAACCATCTGCTCTTCATGTTTAGCCAGAGGTGGAGTTCCAGGAAGAAGGAAGAACAACAGGAACAACTCTGCTCTTGGAGAGCAACACCACCAAGCCTTCCATCGGTGTCCTGCTCTTCCAAGTCACGCAGAAGGTTGATTCCCCTCAGTAAAACAACAGGAAAGCCTATCCTCTTTGCAAGGAAAGCAGTAAATTTTGGGGTCTGGCATTGCTGGTACTTTATTTTTAGCTCTTCCTTCTAATCCTTTAAGCCTGGAGTTCCTTTCTGTTTCCTTTTCCCCTAAACCAGGAGCTGCAATCATTTGGAACTGTTTCAAAGTCTCAAAGCCAATGACGAACCTCCCAGACCCCATGCCAGAGCAGTCTGGTAGGGGCCTAAGGTTTATCTCGTGGAGGGTTTGATCTGAAAACTGCTGGAGTTGGTGGGAATCTCACCATTAACTCTCAGGAGCTTTTTTTTTTTTTTTTCTCGTGCCCTCAAACATACCCAGCCTATCTGGCAGTATCCTGAGCGTGCATGTTCTTTAAAAATAACACGTGTGGTTGCAAGAAACAGGTCTCAAAATGTTTCCTAAACTTTGGTCTGAGGTTGGAATTGATCTCATATACACAGTGTGATGCCTGGAGTAAAAGAAGATAAAGCAAGACAGACACAGCAGATTAACGACCAGAGATGATGGGAATTTCTTCTAAAGGTGAATGGCAGAGGGAAACTTTGTTCACTGGAGTGAAATACATGTTCTGCATGTGCTTTGGATGCTTTTCAGGACAAAGAGACTGCCAGGCTGCACTTTCTCTGCTGTTCTTTGCTGCTCCTCAGCGATCTCTCTGGAATAAACCTGGGCTTCTCTCTGAGGGTTTAGATTCTTCCACAGGCCATTCCCAATGGGTGAACAGTCCTGGGACTCTCAGTGCCAGGAGACATTTATTCCCTTGAATTATATTTACCTCTCCTGTAGCTGCTGCCTCTGCATCAGTCACTGCTGAAACTCATGTCATTTGTTAGCAGAGGAAATGCCTTCTGGGCATCTCTCAAGTGTTTGGGTTAGTAAATGTTGTACCTGAGGTGACAGTTTGATATCAAATAAGGAAACAGCAGATCTGAAACCCTCCAGACAAGTGTCTTTCAGCTCTGGCTGCAGCTTTTAGCTGTAAATTTTTTTTTCTCCCTCTCCATGGTATCTCCATTTAAGGCTCCCTCATGTAAACATTTATAAGCACATGATGGTTTTAACAATGATTCATCCTATTAAAGTCCAAGTGGCTACTCACAGGATGGTTTCCAGAACTAGGCAATAGATATAAAAAGGGCAGGGACCGTGACTTTTCTGTGCTATCTCAAGTGCTTAATACTTCAGACACAACAGGCTCAGTTTCAGAGGAGCTGCTCTCCCTTGGCTGTATATTAAAGCTGCTTAGAAACATGATTTATATATATATATATGTTTTTCCTCTAGGAAATCCTTTGTATTTAAACATCCCAAATAGGCTCAGATTGTTGGGGCAGCCTAAGGTTTTCAGGCAGCTCCAGTGCTGCTTCAGAGCAGGGCTCTCATGTGGATGGGAGAAGGAGAGTGGGATGTGATTTTATGTACAGCAGGATTTTTATTAGCTAGGAAAAAAAAAAAAGAGTTGACACCTGCCAATTTTCTAAAATTATTGCTTTAGGGCAGCAATTAGAGAGATGCAACATGGAAAAGTTGGGGTTTTTCCCCCCTGATTTGTGGCATTCCTGTGTTTTTACCCAGACTCAAAACACAGCTGTGGAAAGGCTGTGGAGGGATGTGTCTGGTCCCCAGCTCAGCACAGGGATTTGGGAAGCTCCTGGCTCTGCCTGGGGGACCACGTGCTGCCCTGGAGAAGGCACTTGGCTCTTGAGGTTGTGTTCAAGCACTTCAAATACCACTGTGAAGTGGGCTGTGTACCCAGAGGGCTCTGTGGCCCCAGGCTGGGAGAGCTCAGGTGTTGCCTCAGTGATTCCCTGCCTGGTGGTGTCACAGCACATCCCAACTCTGGGAGGGTTCTCCAGCAATCTGAGAGAGATGGGGAAAAGCCAGGGAGGATGGAGAAGCAGCAGCCCTGGACTGTATCTTGGCTTCTTTTTGTGAAAAACTGTCAAAGCTACATCAGCAATGAGTTCTCTTCATTTTTGGGGGTTTGGGTTTTTCTTTGTGTGTGTGTTTTGTGGGGGTTTTTTGGTGCATTTAGGCAGAGAACCTCAGAGGAATTTCAGGGATGTCCATGGGGTCTTTTCCAAGCAGCCATGACCTTCATTGCCCATACCCTCAGCTGGCTGGATGTCGGCCAGCTCTGCACTAGAAAGCATGTGGCTTTGTCAGAGGGCTGCTAAGCCTGAGCTCTCACCAAAAATGGGGATTAGAAATGCATTCAATGGTTCTCTTAATGACTTTAAAAAAAAATGAAATGTAGTAGGGTTTTACAAACAGTATGTTTTTCATGTGAGACTTAGATGAAAGTAAAAAAAAAAATTGTTCAAAACTGAACCTGTGGAAAAATGAATCTTTTTCATCACAAGATGATTCAGCGCAGAGAAATGTTCTACTTTTTTAATGATTTATCAACTGTCTTCAAATATACCACGTAATTGAAGTTAACAAATTATCGTTCTGTTGAAAAATCACTTTTTGTTCCTGGAAAAAAAAATAAAAACGTTTCAAGAGAAAAAGCTTTGTCCAGGTACCAGGGAAGGGCTCCTGGTGATATGTAGCTTCATGCTGTGGTGATGAAGAAAAGAACTGGAGTGAGCTGATTATTTACATTTTTATACGTGTGTGTATGTATAAAAGGTATTTTAGGGTGTCTGTAAAATATCTTTAATCTGTTTGATTGATGGGCAACCAAGTCCTGAGGTAGAGATGCCAACACAATATCTTTGGGGGAGTTACTACCTCATGAGACATTTGAAGAAGGTATCTCAGGGCCACTGAGGCTTCTGTAAAAAGAAAAATTCACAGCAGGATGTTACCAGGGAGAAAACACAAAATCCAAAGCCCCTGAGCGTGGCCAGGCAGTTGCTTTAGAAAAAAAAAAAAAATAATAGAGTTTCCAGGAAAAGCCTCAAGATGCTCGTGGTAAGGTTGAGTGAGGGAACACCTGGGGAAGATTGATTAAGAGACGGCCAATGTGTGCCTGTGATTTATGAGGAGTGGTCCTGGCTTTAGTAGGAGTTCTTTGGAGATATTGCTGCTATGGTGCAGGGCAAAAAACTCCTGGATGCAATATAGTTACCAGATTGTCAAACATCACTTGATAAGGTTCCACAAGTGAGATTATTAACTTAGCGAGGGAGAAATGGAATATGAGGTCAAATAAGCTGGAGGGGGCAGAAACCTGCTCTGAGAGACTGGAATTCTCTCCGTGCATCCAACTCATATATATACATCTGTGTGTGTGTATATACATATATGTGTCCATCTGTCTGTCCATCTAGCTATTTACTCACCTAACTCACTCCTGCCTCTCCTTCCTGGCAGCTGGGAGCAATTCAGGAGGAATGGCTGCATCAGCTGGGAGGAGATTATTTCAGGGACTGACCCCCAGGATGCCCCTTTGAAGCTGAGGTTTCTTATGCAAGGAGAGGGATTGCTCCCCTGTGTGCTGGCTGGTGCAGCTGGAATCAGATGATGGAGTTTGGAGATACAGAGGCTGGTGAGTACCCTGTTACTTGGCTGGGAATCCTGAGGCAAAGCTGGGCACAACCTGGGGGCTTGTTGTATCCCGGTGACTGTGAGTTCAGTGTCTCCCTCTTCTAGTCCACTGTGGCTTTGTGGATCTCCCCAGGTGCCCATCCAGGCTGGCTCCCCTTGGAGTAAATGCAGTGGAAGAAATTACATTGGAAATGAAACAAAATGCAGCTGGACTCTGCTCTCATCCCACCTCTTCCACCCCCTCCTTTTTCTCTCCCACTACCATCAGTTTGATCCACTGTCTCTCCAGAGTCTTTGAAAAGTTTCCCAATGCAGGGTGAGGGTCAAGCCCTTCCAGAGCTCGCAGGGAATGATGGCCACAGATGGGAAACCACAGCTCTGATAAAGCCATTCCTCCTCTTTTAAGTGCTTATACTCTGTCCAAGGCACCAAAGCCCTCATTTTAAGACATGATAAATAACTGGACTACGCCTGAAGGATGGCTAAATGAATACACAGTGTTTTCCAGCTGGATAAAGACAGGGGAGCAGATAAGAGAAGTTGATAACTTTGGCTTTTGGAGTGATCAATGGCCTCGAGATATGTCTTATTAATGTTGGCAAAATGAAGGATTTTGTTGAACATCCCTGGAGCTTGCAATGCCTGAGAGTCTGGAATGTGCAGCCCTGTATTTACTGTCTTTCAAGTGCATCAGTAGAGTTTTCTGTAATGTAATCTCTGGGTTTATTTGTTTTTATGTCATTTTGAATTCTCGAGGGAACAACAGTGACTGGGCTGAGTTCCCTCTCCTTTGATAAGGTTGTATCTTTTGGAATTTCGTGTTTAGAGGTGAAGCTTTGAAAGATGTGTCCGAAAGGGAGTGAGGCAGAGAGACAGGCAGCTTTATAGACTCTGATTCTGCTCTTACTCAAGACAAGGTACCAATCTGCTGCTTTCTGTTCTGCTCCCCAGAGCCTAAACAACAAGAACTCTTCCATTCCTGGTCAATAATAACTCTTGGCACAAAAAATGTGCACTTCTGAAACCATGCAATGAGACATCAGGATGCTTTTTAGGTGTTACTGAGAAGCCAGGCTATTAGAACAAAAGAGAAAGGAGGAAGGCATAAAGCCTTCTCATAAATCCCAGGAATCTTCTGATGCCTTCAGCTCTAAAGCTGCAATAGGGTAAAAACCACAGCTAGAAAAAGAATATGGGACACTCCTTCCCTGAGGCAAGGAATCAGTTAGACCAGATACAGTTATGGCATCACCTTGGGATGCCAAAATAATGATGGCCTTTATTTGGGGTTGCATGGAAGGATATTCCTGTCCTATGGATTGGGGCAATCAGGATAAATCAAATTCTGAAGCATTCTTTTTGAGGGGATACCTAAACCCCCAAACTGAGAGTCTTTAAATTAGGAAGGGTCAATGGCTCATGCTCGTATTGGGGAGGTTCAAAGCCAGTGGGACCATCAGCCAAAAGGGAATTCCAGACAAAGCCCTTCTCTGACAGCACTGTCAGATGATGGAGGCAGCTGCCAAGAAGGCCACAAAACCCTCCTGTGCTTTTAAGACCCAGTTAGCTGTTTTTATAGAAAAAGAACTGTGTGTGAGAAGTTCAGAGGGAAAGGAGGGAAAGTGGGGAGGGGAATGAGATGCAAGAAGTGGGAACAAGGACGTGTTTGGGGGGTCCCAGCCCTTTTTGAGAACTGTCTGTAGGGCTGTCTCCTGGGATCTGTGTCCTGACCTCCCTAATGCTGACCTGAAAGGGACTTATGCAGCAAACCCCTGCTCTGGTTTGTTGTGTGTGAGGCTGCCTTGAATCAGCTCCTGGGAAGAGCAGGTCCAAATGGAGCAGAGCCCATCAGCTTTTCTGGGGGAATGTGCCTGTGAGCTGAATCCTGTGTTTGCATCCAGCTGATCCATGTTCCTTTAGGCACTGTCATCATCAGCCTGCTGAAAAAGATGGTAAACCACAAAAATAGACTTGGGAGCCCTTACCTTGCATAGGCTGTACCAGAATTTGCAGCACTCTTCCAAGGCAGAATGGGATGGCTGGCAGTGTGACCACATCCCCACACATGCTTTCCTTGAACATTATCTCCATCCAAGCCAAAACCAGCCCAGGGAGAAAACTCTGCTTCTCAGAGAGATCAGATGTTCTTGCAGTCAGGGCTGTGGGAGTCCTTGTCATCTAATTTTAGCTATTTAAAATGTAGGCATTGAATTTGAACAACCCATCCAGGCTTTTCTTGTAGCAACATTCATGTCCTTTGGCTCCTAGAGATGCTGCAGGTCAGCAGAAAATGCAGATAAAGCATGTGGTTGTATGGATGCCCCAACAGTGCAAGACAATGCTCTGGCTTTGGGTGAGGACAGGGAGTTGGCACAGAGTCAGATTTCTGTTCTGAGCCCCTCATAAGCCTAGACAGAAAGATAAACAGAAACGGGAAACAGGGGCTGGATCAACAGAAACACAGCTTCTATTCTGATATTTGCTCTTGGTGGTGGTGGTTACATTCCTTTAAAGCAGAGAGCAAGTCATCAACAAGACAATAATAATCACAGCAACAATAAAAAAAAACCCCACCTCTACCAGGCCTGTTTCCTAACTCCTGCTTTGGCATGGGCTGTCTGCTGCCTGCTCCTCGTGTTATAGCTCTGCTGGGAAGTGATAAGGAGCACACAACCTCCTGTACTTTAAAGTGCACTAGAAATAGAAAGAGAGATACAGAGCTACAAAAGGAACCCGCCTGGCCTCAGGCTTCCCCTGCTCCCAGCACCCAGGAGCCCCCTGTAGCCTGGCAAGTCCAGAACAAATTCCCTGTTTTCTCTGCTGGACAGTGGGTCAGTCTGCTGCTCAAAACTGAAACATCTCTGCTTTAACTGAATTTGCTGTGATTGAGGTAAACAAAACGCCTTGGTATGGAACCTCCTCTTCATTTTAGGCATGAGGTAGTGGTGGACTTATGAGTGTTAGAAAAATGATGGATTATATATGGAATAGATGGATTATATACAGAATATATGGATTATATACAGGAGAAGTTCTTCCCTGTGAGGGTGGGGAGGCCCTGGCACAGGTTGCCCAGAGAAGCTGTGGCTGCCTCATCCCTGGAAGTGTCCAAGGCCAGGTTGGATGGGGCTTGAGCAACCTGGGATAGTGGAAGGTGTCCCTGCTCAGGGCAGGGGGTTTGAATGAGATGATCTTTAAGGTCCCTTCCAACCCAAACCATTCTGGCTATTGATTCTCTAGCAGAAAGTTCCAGGGATCATCCAGGTATAATGATGAAGACAAACTCCTTCTGCTGTTTGGAAGGGAAGAGCTCTGGGTGGCTTGTGGGTCATCAGATGTGACCCCTTTTGGGCTTTGTTTCTTTTTCCTATTGTTCATTTCACAAATCCCTTCCAAGCCAACACCTACAGAGACTGGCCAACCAGATAGATGGTGGAGCAGGGAACTTTTCCAGCAGATGTGGGCTTGGGGCTTGCAAGACCAATTGAAGGTATCAGACTCTGCTTTCCCTGTACTTGCTGAGGCACTCAGGAGAGGGAAATGGCCTCTCTTAAGCCAAAATCTTTGCCCAGAGACCAGAAAAAAACCAGAAAACTTAATATCAAATATTTGTTTTGACCTCAAGGGATCAACCAGACATTGGCCATAAGATAAGTGAAGGTGTTTGCTTGTGCAAGCTGGCAACAAATTTCAAACCGTCTCTGCTGCTGGACATGTGCTGAGCTCACACTACTGTGTCTTCACCAGAACTGCTCTTGTGCTTGCTGTAGCACATGCTCACCCTGCTTTTTCAGTTTTTGGCAGTGGATTTAGTTATGCACCTGCTCAGCTGTTTTACAGAGGTGGACCCAGGACTTCAAAAGCTACTTGGGAATATCTAATCTCCACTTTCCACCCCACTCACACACATATGCTTCTACCCTCCAAAGCAAACACCAGCATGCTGGTGAGGACTGCTCTCCATGAAGAGTTTTGCTCTGTTTTCGAAGAAGAGACCTGGGAAAACCTGTGGAAACTTTCTCTCTGGCCCAAGCAAATCGAGAAAAAGAAAACATTGCTTCAGAGTCAAAAAGCGGAATATTTTTGTTTTTTCTTGGGTTCAGAGATGAACATGAAAGGCAATTTATGAGGGAAAGGGGAATGGCTGTCTGTAGAAACCACAAAAAAGCTTTCTAGGACCTGGCTCCAACCTTGCTGTGCTTGGATTAACTGCTGGTTCACAACCTGCATGTCAACAAGAGTCAGGCATGATCAGCTCCTCTGCAGAGTGGACCATATACTTTGGGACATGGGAAGGGGATCTATCTGTGAAATTGACCGTTGGATGGGCCAACAAAGATGCAATTGCTGTTTGATCCGAATTAGTTCAGCCTGGATCTGAGCTTGTTAAAGCTCTGCTAAAATCCGAGCCTTGCTCTTCCTCTCGCGCCCCTCCCCAGATCAAAGACAGGGGAATAAAATGAAAGGAAGTGGTTGAAATGGTCCTTAAAGAGGAAATTCTTGTCTAATTCTAGGTCATGGCAAGGGCTGTGTGTTCTGCATGGGGAGATGAGACGATCTACCATGACTGGAAAAGACATTGGCCGTTTTGAATCCAGCACTAAAGACTTCCTCCCATCTGGCCTTAAAAAAAAGGAGCAAAAAGAAGTGTTTTTGTGCATGGAAAGGGTGGCTCGTTACGCAGGAGGAATCCTGTCCTGGCTGCCTGGGGAGGCAGGATGTCAGTCTCGGAAGGCCAAGCGTTTGTTTTGGAAAAGCAAGCTCCAAGTTTCTCATCTGCACATGGATGTGCTTTGCCTCCCCTCTCCTCCTCCAGCCCCCTCCTCTCCTGTGCTTTTTCTGCCAGTGTTCCTGGGAGCAAGAGGAGCCACCCTCCCATCCCTCCTGGTGGCCCTGGGGCACGGTGTCACCGTCACCTGCTGGCAGCAAAGCTCCTGGCAGAGGAGGGGGACACTGGAGGCTGGTTTCCTCTTCCCAAACCCATTGTGGTGTTGCCCTGCTGGGAAGCCTTGGCTTCTTCAGTTTCCCACACTCCAGCTCGCTCCTTCCACGAGTTTCCAAAGCGCTTTGTGAGACGCCAAAACACCTGCTCTGGGAACTCAGATCCTTGGGGAAAGTTGGCAGAGATGCTCCTGCTGGACTGGTATGATCTTTTCGTTGTAATTGCAGGTAGATATGATTCTTTCTTTGTCTCCTGCAGCACCTGGCACACCCTTACTTTATCTCCTCTTTCCCCCTTGCCAACAGCACCTTTCTCTCCACCTCTTCCCCTGCTGCATTCGTCGGATGTGTCAACTTGAGCCCTCTGCCCTGGCTCCCTGAAATGCCATCTCACAGCCAGCACTCCAGTCTTGCTTCCAGGAGGTGCCAGCCAATGTCACTTCCAGAGCTCCTCTCTTCCCGCTGGATGAATAACAGCATCGCTTGGCCGTGCCAGCTCCTGTTCCTGCCTAATGCGCCCGTCTGAAGTCAGTCCAGGAGTCTGATCTTGAATTACAGAATGGCAGCAAGGACTTAATCTCACATACAATTAGTGGTCAAGACCCAGCTCTAGAGATACAAGCAAAGAGACGCGAGCTCCCGCTATTTGCTTTTTCAGCAACAGCCCAATAATTCCCCAAATCCCAGCTTTGGATCGCTCGGCTATTATTTTGGAAAGGGGAACAAAAATAACAGAACTGAGCCCGTCGCAGCCCCTTGAAGTGGACTCAAATGGAAATAAAAGCCCTTTTGCGGAGGGAGCTTTGGATTGATTTTTCACTGCATGTCCAAAAATTACTTGGAAGGCCCACGTCGGCCAAAGGCCAGGGTCTGGTCTGCGTACCTGCACTGCTGTCCAGATGGAGGAGAAACAGAACAGATGCATTGAGATGAAGAGAAGGGTTTCAGAGTGCGTTTTGAAAGCCTCCTGTTTGCTGAAAGGGCTGGAAAGTGATTTAGAAAACATTTCTAGGGTTTCCTTTGAACATAAGGAAAAAATTGACTTGGACACTGCTAACGTAGTGCCTTTCCAGCCTTACCACGGTGGGGAAATGTCATTTGCTTGCTAGGAACTCAACCCAAACCCTCCCTTGGGTCAGCTGCCTCTGTGCTGAGCAGGCTGGTGTGGGAGGAGACAAGCACATGGGAATTTGAATGAGACTCTTAAAATATTTGGCCTTCCTCTAATGGAGGTTAAAGCTGGCGAACGCTGCGGTATTTCTTTTCCTATGGCTTTGCCCGAGTATCCACAGAGATATGTGATTGCAGTGCTCTCACAGGTTCATTAGTTAGAGGCAAAAGGAAGGGAAATGGATTCTTCCCCTGTACTCAGTGCTGGTGAGGCCACACCTTGAGCGCTCTGTCCAGTTCTGGGCCCCTCGGTTCAGGAAGGGCATTGAGGTGCTGGAGCAGATCCAGAGAAGAGAACAAGGCTGGTGAAAGGAATGGAGTACAAGTGCTGTGAGGAGAGGGAGCTGGGGGGGCTCAACTTGGAGAGGAGGAGGCTCAGGGAAGACCTCATCACTCTCTACAACTCCCTGACAGGAGGGGGGAGCCGGGTGGGGGTTGGTCTCTTCTCCAGGGAACCAGCAGTAGGGCAAGAGGGCTCGGTCTCAAGCTGTGCCAAGGGAGGTTTAGGTTGGATATTAGGAAGGAATTTGTTGCAGAGAGAGATTAGCCATTGGAATGGGCTGCCCAGGGAGGGGGTGGAGTCACCATCCCTGGAGGTGTTTGAGGTGAGACTGGATGTGGCATCAGTGCCATGGTCTGGGAACTACAGTGGGATTGGATCAAGGGTTGGACTCGATGATCTCAGAGGTCTTTTCCAGCCTGATTCTGCGACTCTTTGGCTGGCCTGGATCTGGCTGTTTGTAGAGGGCTGGCTGAGGCTCCCATCCTCAGGAAGCTGAGCAGCTGTACCCACCTTGGGAGGTGCACAAGCCTTGGCTGGCACGAGTGGGCTCCTGCTTTCCAGTCCTTCAGTGAATCCACACCACCCCCACCTGAGCCATCCCCTATCAGCAACCTCAGTGTTTGGCCGTGGGTAGATCTTTCACCTTCTGCTGCAGATGATGTGGTTCTGACTGGCACCCTGGTCTCTGGCTCCATGCGAATGTGGGTGAATGAAAACTGTGCACCCGCTATCCCATCTCACAACTCCTTGGACTTGAAGAATTTCCTTCCATGTGCTTGGCAAGGCAGGAGACAGACGAAACCAGCAGCATCAGTGTGGCTTCACCTCTTGAAAACCATCTACTTTGGGCCCTGGGCATGGAAATTAGACTGCCTCCCTCTTCTCAGTCTTTTAGACATGGTTGTTTTTTCCGCTACAAAAAGAGAAATTTTGAAAAAACAGGGATTCACATGTTTTCCTTTTTCTACTACATTAACTGTAGGCCCAGAAAAAGGAAAACCAGACATCTAGATCAGTATCATCAGCGATTTCCATGGAAACCACGGGGTTTTTAACAGCTCTGGAGACTGATGATGATGTATGTTCACTAAAGGTGAAGTTCTGGCAGCTGGAGCTAATGCTGAAACCACTGGATCTAACATGGAAATCAACGTGGGACTAATGTTGAGCTTGATGGAAAAACATGGTGCTCCCAGTGAAACACTCAGGCCAGATGAGCAAATCATGTAAAGCCAGTGTGGAAGAAAACATCAAACTTGACCAAGAATAACCAGTGGAGGGCCAGTGTCCAATCTCAGATATATGGACACCAGGCCCTGCTTTCCATTTATAATATTGCTTTACAACCTTCTGGCAGCATTCCTTACCCTAAAAGTGCTGTTCAATTCCCTTCACACTGAAGGCCCGTGTATTCCACCACTGTGGGCTGGTTTGGGATAGCAGAGAACTAGCCTTAAAGCGTCCAGGAACCACATACGATGAGAAAAGCAGAATTGACAAGTGTAAAAGGTCTGTTTTTACGGAGTCCAATGATGTGTTTGAGCTGCAGCAAGTTGTCAAATGCAACGAGGACTGAATTGATCCAGACTCCAGGCCTTTGTTGTGGGAAGCTATGGAAGTTCCTTACCTCCTTGAAAGAGGCATTGGGGTCTAAGACACAGGTCTTGCATCATATTCAATCTCTGAGTTTTTCTGTGATTCTTCTCTGAATGTGGATTTAGGGACTTTTTCCTTCATTTTCAGCTTACCTGAGAGATGTAAATTGGTATATACTTGAACCTGAGAAAAAGAAGTGCACACATCCATCATCCCTGGTATTATCCAAGAGTTTCTAGGCTTGAATGTCTAATGAGGAAAGACCTGTGCCTTGGATGTAGTGCTGGAAGCAGCAGTTGAACAGAAAATGGAGCTGGTGCCGTGGAGAGAGGGCACAGGGGAAGAGCAGGAGAGGTCTTACTCTTGCCTGCTGGGGCTTCCCAGCAGAGTTATGGATGTGTGAATCAGGGCTTGGGGTGGCTTTTCCTGGTCTCTGCCCCAGGGCTGGTTTTGGCTGCAGCATCTCCTGAATTGTCTTGGAGCACCACCCTGGCAACAGAAGAAAGTTGCCTTTTGGTGTTACTGTTGTGTGGGTGTGGCCTGACTGAGGAACGGGAAGCCGGAATTCAAACCTGTCTCACCGTCTCCTGGACTTCCCAGGTCAGTAGCGATCCTGGAGGACTGCTCTTCTGTCACCACTAATCTAGAGAGCCTGGCTTTGCTGGGCTGACACCCCACTAACCATGACTCTGCTGACTGGTAGCCTGTGCTAAATAAGAAGGGCTGGAACAAACCCTGAGTATGATGCATGACTTTAGCTGAGGAATTTTTTTCGCTGTTCCATGTAGACGCATAGCAGTGGTAGATTCATGCATGGAAGATCTGTGCCTGAAAAATTGTCTGTCTTCAACTGTCATCTGTTTTAATAAAGGCAGGCCGGAGAGGGAGTAGCTTTTCTTACCTTCGCAGACCATTGCTGCTGCAGCAGCACTACAGCAAAACTGGATCAATATGCAAAGAGGGAGAGAAAGTCGTCTCTTCAGAGAGACAAGCAGACAGACAAATAGACAGCGAGCCAGATTCTCCTCTGTTATATTCATGTAACTCCAAAACTATTAAAAGAACTATTTGTAACCAGGAACAGAATCAAGCTGCTGGCGTAGCTCACCGTAAAAGATTTCCAGTTCAATCTTCGATGGCATTTTAATAGCAACAGCTACTCATCAGCAATGTCAGGGTTAAATACTCCCAGCATGTGTGCAATTGCAGAAATGCCCCAAGAAGAAGCAAGGAAATATTTCCATCCTAAACTCCGATAAGGAGTGAAAACGTGCAACTCGTTCCATATGGTGGCTGAGAGCCCCGAGCCAAGCGGAAAGACTCGGAGTCTGCCAACGAGTAAGAGCTCACAAGCCTGATAAATGAGTGCATTGCTTTGGGAAAGCCAGAGACAAAGTCACACTAGAAAGAAGAAAACAGAAGAAAAGTGAGGAGTCTTTAAAAAAAAAAAAAATAAAGCCAAGTCTTACCCATTTGTCTTGTTGGATGGCAGCAAGAATTTCTGGAAATGTTTTACATGTCAGAGATTTAACCAAGCTGGGATGTTTGTGGACAAGATGTTATGCAATGAATAAATAAATCAGGGAAAAAAGCAAGGGGAAGAGTCTATCTTCTCTCCTGCTTTTTACACAAATGATCCTGGACCGAGACAGCTGCTTTCTTCTGGGATACTCTGCCCAAGCCAGGATGAAAGTGCTCACAGGCTGGAGATGGACCATTCTCGGATTTCTCCAGTGTTGACATGGAAGATGACGCTGTGTTTGATGGCTCAGCAAGGAGGGGAAGGGCAGCAGGGAAAAGCTGGAGGACACCTATGGCCAGAGAAGCATCTCAGCACTGGGCATCATCCTCCAGCAGCAGGATGCAGATTCCCAGCTGCTCCCCAGGACTGTGATCACTGCCGGCACCAGGCATGGGCCAAACAGAGGTGGGGCCATCTGGCATCCAGGGTCAGGGATCAGGGAAGAGCCAGGCTGAGCTGGAAGGGAGCAGAGGGTCAGGGCAGATTGCACACCTCCTGCTCAGTGCCTGAGATTTGACAGGTCTGCATTCTTGGCTGAAGGGAGCTGTACAATGGATTTTTGAAGAGGAGTGGGTGAATTCAAAGCTTGGCTGCTTGGAGGGAAGGCTGTGTGCCTTTGTAAAAGTCTTGTGACTGTTAAGCAAGTCACCTCCTACCACCTGAACATGCCCCCACATGGAGTCAAATCAGCAATAGAGGAAGAAATCAACCATACAGACAAAATACACTCCTCTGTTCCTTCTGCAAACAGGGACTTTTTTTATCCAGGAGCTGCTTTGAAGCTGGGACTGTAAAAGCACTGAGGTTCCCCGCCATGGGCAGTGATAGGAAATCTTAGCTGGCTCATTTGCCTAAGCAAATCTGTGGTAATGAGATTGTCCTGCTACATAAGCACTTCTACAGGGGCAGACAGCGGTTCCACCTGTGCCAGCTTGCTGACTTCACCCAGACAAGGCATGCAAAGCCAAGAGCATTTTGTTGGGCTAAAAAGAACAACAGAAGGAGCAAACCCCCCAGGTTGTAAATTGCTGGGCAAGGTCATAAATGGTAGATGAACTGGCCAATATAATCTGTCTGGAAAGTTGAAAAGAATCCCACCTTCTCGTGAGCCTAAAATATTTCTTTTTCCAGAGTACCTTATTTTCCAACCGTGTGCCATGTTATTCACTTGCCAAAATGTTTGTCCTCTGGTCTGTGCTCCTGTTATGCAGCTGCTGACGAAACTGGACGCTCAAAATTTCCCTGGCAAAAGGGAAGTTAAAGTTTCCTGTATTTGGTGTGTGCTGTGCTAGAGCAGCTGTGGGCTTATGGTGGTGCCTGGACATCCAGGTTACACCTGGGCTACAAACAAGGAGGATTTATCAGCTGGAGAAGGTTCAGATAGGAGGAGGGAGGTTTGCTGGGATGGAGGGACAAGTGGGGACCTTTGTGGTGTGGGTGCTCAGATGATGAGATTGGGATAATGTTCTCAGCAGAGGAAAGGTGTCTCAGCTGCACCTGGACCTGGGGAAGGTGAAGGTGGAGCTCCAGTGGTGCAGCAGGGAGGTGTTAGAATTTAGGAAACCTTATTTCCTGATTCAGGGATGGTGCCTTGGACCATATAGAGCTTATCAGGTCTGTTGGTGTATCAGCCAGTGCCTTAGCTGTTTGGAGCTTCATTAAATCAACAGGCTGAGTTGAGGCTCACTGCTCTGGTTGCTGCTAAATCAGAGCAAGATGTTACACCAGCCTGGTCCCGAGCCTGTCCCAGCACCTCTGCCAGCCCTTCTATCTGCAGTAAAACTTGTGTGTTGTTCCTCCCCACCTGAGCACTGGCAAGATGCTTCACTTTGGCTGTGGTTATTGTCCATCCTTCAGCCTCCCCTGTGGCTTCTCCAGGACTGTCACCTCCCCTTTGTGTTGCCCAATGTGCTGTTCATGCTTCCAGGCTTATGGAAGGGAGGTGCTGTGTAATCCCACCACTCTGTGCCCACAAGGCTGGCATTTATTATTTACTAAGGCTTTCTTGAGCCAGCCCAAGGCGCTGTAGGCAAGTCCTCTCTAGGCCTGGGCTGGCCAAAATTTCTGTGGGTGGAAAAATCTTCAGAGATTAAATGTTGAGACTTCTCAGATGATGGTCCCTTTGATTTCCATTTAAAAGCAAGTTAAAGAGCTAATTTTGATTATGACATCTCTCTATCCTTGCAAAACACCCTCCCACTAAAAGGCCTACGCATGAATTATAGGGTCAGATTTTCCTCTGTATTTTATTTTTTGCCATCATTTACAGCTCAGAAAAATTCCTGTAAATGCACTCAGTTTCACACTCTACTTTCCCACGCAGCTTCGATGTGATTGAACAGATTCTGTCGAAGATCTCAAAGTTAGGTAAATAAACATCAACCATCAATGGGTTTGGACCCAGCTTGCTTTACTTCAACCCTTGTTTTTATTATACAAGCGAGGATTTGCGATATCTGGAGAAGTCCAGACCTGGAAATTCCTGTATCAGTGCTGATGTTAATCCAACCAAAGGTGACTGCTGAGAAATCAGCCTTCTTTTACAGCAGTTTTCTTCAAACAGATGATGTTCCGGGTGGCTCAAGTGCATTTCTGGGTTCACCAAGTCTCCCCTCAAAGGGGAACTGTTTAGTCCTGTGAATGAAAGGCACCAATCGCACCTGGGAAGGGGATTTCCCAAGGCTGAAGCTCATATCTTGCATTTTGGCTGTGCAGGCCTCTGCCAGCACCACCACTGTGGGAAAATTATCTGCATGTTTTGTGAAGTGGGATGATGTTCGTGTTCTCCCCAGATACTTATTTTTTAAAGCATTGCCAACTTAGGCAATCAGAAAGCTGTAGCAAACATTGCAACATTTGTTTTTAAAGGTTTTTCTTCCATAGGAAATTCCTTTAATGAAAACTCCCTTTTGAAGACCTTCTTGAAGACTGCAGCTTGGAAGATGTCCCAATCTCCTGACCTGAAGTTCTGGCTCAGTCTTCCAGATGGAGAAGATACAGCTTTTAAGTCAGGTCCTAAACCACAATCTAGACTTGTCCTGGCCTAGTGCCTTTTGGAAAGAGTAGATCTGTCAGAGGTCACTCCGTGTAGACATCGGAATGGCTCGGATCGAAGGTGCCTCCAGCCCAATATCCTGTCTCTAATGGTGCCAGCAGCAAATGGTCAGGGCAAGACACAAGACCGTGGCAAAGCCCCTCGTGATACTTCCTATGGTCCTTCCAGCTCGTGGCAATTTGCAGCTGAAGGGCTTCCTGAGCTCTGGGTCGTATCCTCATCCTCATGTGTAATCGCCCTTGATGGATCTTTTGATGTCTTTAATTGTTGTTTGAACCCATTTACACTTTGGCTTCTGCAACATCCGATGACAATGAGTTCTGCCACTTAATTATGTGCTGCTTAAAAAACAGCACCATAAATCAGAGTAGCCTTCAATTGTAATAAAAGCCTTGGATTTGGATAAGATTGCCAGCATGGATAAAGTCTACTCGATTGTGTTCATGTGTTATGTCGGCAGCAACGGGAGCCTCATACCAAAGCAGGGGGAGCACATACAATGAGTTTATGGCAAGATCTTCAAGAGAGACTGGAAATTCAGGACCCTTCAGCTCTCAGCTGCCTGGTGGCATCTGTTTTGGCAGGGTCTGGTTTATACAGAGCTGTCCAGCTGTTTTCTGTGCTGCTGCTAGGAAAGGTTTGTTCACTTTTGCAAAGCGCTGTGGTCTCTTCTGTTTAAGGAGTAGGGGCGGGGCGGGGCGGGGTGGGGGGGGGATGCTTTTCCTGAAGCAAAGAGTCTTCAAAGACTGCACTGAAGCTGTGTTTCAAACCTGCTTGCTGCTCAGCCTGGAAGAGTTTCCTTTTTAAAACCTTGGGCTTATTACTCATAGCCATGGAGGAAAGCCTGGCTCTGCTGGAGAACTCTGCTGGGAAATCAGCTACTGGATAGATCCTTACTGTAAGGTAGGGAAGGGCACCTGCTTTGAAGACCAATCTCATTCCCTATCCGCTTTTCACTGTGCAAACCTGGACTAACAAGTGCTTGCTGGAAGAGGAGAGCCCAGAGAAGCTGGGATGATCCCACACTCATTCAGTACCCAAGCTGTGGGAGACTGAGCCCTGCCTCTGGTCCCCCATCCTGCAAAAGGCTTCCAGAAGGTCTTGCCATCTATCACAGCAATACACCAAGAAGACCTGCTCTGAAGCTTGGCCTTCATTTGGTAGTTAGACATGCCCTGTGTCCTCAAGGCAGCTCTGAGAGCTAGATCTGATCTCCTTCCTGACATTTTTGCTTTTTCTTTCCAATAATTGATTTTTTGGAGATGAGAGTGGCAAAGCCCTCATAACTCTGCAATGTTTTCTTGTTGGGAAAACCCCAACCTTTTCTATCTCCTCAGAGTGTTGGTCACCTTGGCACCTCCAGCTCCTCAGAGTTTCTCTGGGCTATTTTCTGCTGTGAATTTTTTTTTTGGGGGAAAAAGGGGTACAATTGCTTAATTCTCCCAGCTAAGTAAAATCATCTGCCCTGGTAAATTCTCCAGGAGATGTACAGTTCACTGCTTGTCAGGCCAGGATATTAAATTAAGCAATTTTCATCAGATAACACATCTTCTGGTTCATGTAAAACGTCCAGCAAATAGCTGCACTCATAATTCAGCCTGATTGAAAGGGAGCTGCTAATCCATTTCACTTTGGTGAGACTCAGGAGCACGGCAGAGTCTCTCTCTGTAGGAGACCCCGGTTTGCAGCCACGCACGTGAACGGGCTCCCCTTGGGCCCTCCTCCCCTCCCCACATCCCCCCAAAGGGCAGCAGATAGTGCCCATCTTCACTGACCCTTTCAGGGCTGCGTAGCGTGGCTTGGATTAGCTGCTACGCGGGGAATCCTTTTAAGAGATGAAACCTGCTTTTGGGGAAATTCATTCTGCTTCGGTGCCCTCCTGGCAGGTGGGGGTGGTGGTGATCCCGCCCCTCTGCCCGGCCCTGGTGAGGCTCATCTGGAGTGCTTTGTCCAGTTCTGGGCTCTTCAGGGCAACAGAGACGTGGAGCTCCTGGAAGGAGCCCAGGGGAGGGCAAGTAAGATGATGAAGGGCCTGGAGCATCTCTCTGAGAAGGGAAGGCTGAGGGAACTGGGGCTGTTCAGCCTCAAGGACAGACAACTGAGAGGGGACTCTATCAGTGTCTGCAGGGTGGCAGCAGATGATGGACCAGGCTCTGCTTGCAGGGGGGCAGCGATGGGGCAAGAGGAATGGGCAGGAACTGATACCCAGGATGTTCCACCTGAACACGAGGAAGAACTTCTGTCCTGTGCAGTGACCCAGCACTGAGCAGGTTGCCCAGAGAGGGTGTGGAGTCTCTCTTCCACTGGAGATATTCCAGCCATCTGGACGCAATCCTGTGAATGGTCTCACGCGGCCAAACCCTGTGCCACTGGGAGGGTTGAAGTTTGGTGATAAACAGCCAAGGTTTCTGTCTTGGGCGGAGTGACACAGATGCTGGGAGGGAGCAGAGGGACAGCAGTGCCAGGCTGCTGGGAAAAAGCCACAACAAGGCTTGCTGTTATATTTTTGATAGATATATACTGTAGATAAAAACATCCATGTCTATACAAAGTCACTCTCTATATTGTTATGGCACTGCAGTAATGTTTTCTCTCTCTGTGTATTACCAAACTTTCTGTTTTGCATGTAAATAATAATAGCAAGGAATTTTCCCTCTTAATCAGATCTTTGTGCACCACCAGAGTTTTCACAGCCGTTCTGCCTTGAATATTTCCCACTTCTCACTCTTACTACAGCTCACATCTCACCAGTGCGTCCATGCTGCGTGGAAGATCTTGGCTTCCTGCTCTGCTGCCTGGGAAAACCCTGCCCTTAATCCTAAATCTTAAAACCTCTTTGCAAATCCTAGAAAATTGCACCTGTATAAAAAAACTAGGAGGAGTTTTGCCTTAATAGAGCAGGATTTAACCTCTTGCTGCCTTTATCAGCTGCTCTGGAGGGAAAATCAGGCTGAAATAGAGTCAGGTGTTTGGCAAATATTCCCATCCTCTCCATGTTCCAGCTCTAACATCAATGATTTTCTGTCTGTTGGTTCAGGCTGTATTAGCTGTGTGCAGATTTTCATGCCACTATTAATTGCAGAGCAAATGAACCTTCTTCAGACCATATGCTGCTGCTATAATGTATGCAAATATGTTGTCAGTGACAATAAAAAAAATAAAAATAAACCCACAGTTGGACTTGTGTTATTGCCAAGAGATTAAATGCCGACGCTTAAAAAAATTGGCAGCGTTTCCACAATGGGACTTTTGTCGCATAATGCTGTATCTGCTGGGATTATTCTTTTAAAAAATTGGCAGTGTCCTCAGAAAGAACAGCCTCTAGCTTACATTATTTTTTTTTTCTTTTATCTTCTTTTTGTTTTTTTGGCAGCCCTTGAAGAAACCTCTTTGCCCTTTGGAGCCCGGAGACTCTCTGCTTTTACGCAGAGAAATACCAGCTCGGCGAGCACCAGATTTCTCCACTCAGCATCTTTGGGACACCCATCGATCAACGACAGGGGAATTTAAGTGAGAGGGAGGGGTGACTTGGAAAATAAACTCCTCACATCCAACTGACGAAGTGGGAAACATCCGCTCCTGGCCCATCTCCACCGGCTCGGATGGAGTTGTGCCAGCGCCGAGTTTGGCCCGGCGTCTTTCAACTCATTATTCTTTCATTGGTTATTTGCTGGAGTGTATTGAAAGCCTGACTTTTACATCTGCTTCCTCACAGGCTTTCTTCCCTTCTGTGATGAACACACTTTGTTTTCGTATTTGCCTTTCACAAGGCAAATTTTTTTTGGGGGGGGGGGGGTGGTGAGGGGTGGGATTGGAACATGGACCATGTGCACACACAGGTATATCCAGGGTTTGTTATTCCAGAGACTTACCAGCAACAAGGTATTTTCACATAGCTGGAAGAACTTAAATGCAGAAAAATTTGCTCTCAAGGCAAATATTTAACTTTTTTTTTCCCCCTTCAGTAAACTAAAGTCTTAATAAAGAGCCCTATATTTAAAAGGAGAAATCAGTTGCAAAAGACACATTTTAAGCACTTTAGATCACAATTTAAATAATTATCACCTAAATAGAAACAATCAATGGTAATTAGAACAATTAAGTTCTTTCTAAAAAGTGATTACAAACAAGTCAATTGCTTAGATAACCATTGATTATCTCACTGCCCTCCATAGGGCCCCATTTCCCAACAGCTCTTGAGGACAAGCTCAGCCTCAGTGACTTGAACAGGGCTCCCTCTTCCTCCAAGTTCACCCTGTCCCTGGGAGAATGTGCAGTTGGGAGAGCTCAGCCATGGCTTTTCAAACATGAAGATCAAGCAAAGCTGCTGAAAGGTAAGTAATTAAAAAAAAAAAAAATATATATATAAAATTGCAATGTAAAAAAAAAAAATGCCTATCAACATTTCAGTCGTGAAATCTGTAGCTGGGTATTTGTTGACCGCCAGTTTGCCAAAAGCAGATTGATTTCAGATACAAAATGCTCCCTGCCCAACAATAATATCTCAGTGAAGCTACAAATCAAGCAGTTTGGGCTGCAGCCATGTTTAGTTTTTGGCGTGTGCAAAGAGGAACCCACGACCTCCTGCAACGGGAGGAGGCTCCAGAAAGTTCCCCGAGAGAAAATGGGTCTTCAGCATGTTTGGTTATGAGCTTCCCTCAGGAGGGAGCTTCGGAGAAACAGGACAAAACCTGTTTGTGAGCACCTTCAAAAAGATGCAGACTCGCAGATATAATCTAAATTGATCAAGACACTTTCCGAGGGGGTGGCTGAGGGCGTTGCTCCTGGTGGCTCCTGCAGGTTCCAGAGGAGCCCTTGGTGGCCAGCAATAAAGGTGATCCCAAGCTCCCTGCTCCTCTGATAACAGGGGCTTGTAAGCACATTTGGGAAGGGCTTCTCCCTCCTTTGCAACAGGAGTGTGTGTTGGGCTGTAAATTTTTTCCAGCTGTAAAGTCAGGGAAAACACTGATAAGCTCTGGCTGTCCCCCCCTTGTCCCCCCCAGCTGGGAATGATGGATTAACCAGAGGCAACTCAACGTACCAGTTCCCTTCTCCTCCACAGTTGGAGCATATGGAATATATTGCGGTTTGAGGGAAATGCATCCTAAGAATTCCTCCTGCGTCTCTTCAGGAACGTTCCAGGGTGGATTACAGCAGGTGTCATGGAATCCACCACTTAAAGAGGGTTAAGTGACAGTCAACTACAGCCCAAGTCACAGGAGAGCTTTGCATCAGGCTCCAAAAGTCTGGATGTTGCTTGGGTTTGGGTGAGACTAGCAATGGAAGCTCCAAAATATTGGAAGGAAAAGAGAGACTTTCCAACGAGAGGGGACAAGGAAATATCTGAGATCTGCCTGGAATAAACTGCTCCTGCCAAGTGTCCAATCCTGGGCTGCGATAAGCTCTTTTCTTATTGTGCTATTTACTCCCTGCTGCCTGAGGAGTAAAACTAAAGACAGTTATTAGTCCTCTGCAGGGATTTCCTGAGAGATGCACAGGGAAATGGGAATTACAGGAAGCCTTCAGTTCTCTAGGAGTAAAGTAAATTTTTCTTTGAAGTTAGTAGAAATTTGGGTGTTACCAGTGATCATACTTCCAACCAAAAGCAGCAGGCCACACCCTGCAGTTATTCAGCACCAGAAAGGACAGCCTCATCCCCACAGGATAAATTCACTCAGTTTTTTCATTAGTGCCTACAATTTATTTTGGGTAAAAGCAGGATCGAGCTGAAACACCAGCAAAGGCACATCCATTATGGGCAGTCAGAGCTTCAGCTGCCAGGCTGATGGGAACTCAGAGTCGAGATAAAAATCTGTGCATTGACCCATGAGGCTGAATTATCCACTATATGGAAAACCACTGACCTAATCGTCTTCCAGGAAAAGGCACGGCATGCTGGAAAGTATAGAGAGGCTCGGGGAGAAAATTGGGAAAATCTCCCAGTGGAAGATCTGGGTCCTACTGTGGGCTTGGAGCAGGTGTTTCCAACGGTGCTGTCGCATGTGGAGGAGTTTTCTCCAGTGAAGTTTCCCCACAGCACAGAGTGGGCCCTGATTTACTGCCCTCAGAGCATCCAGGCCACCACAACTACATTTGGGTTGGGATTCAAAAGCAGGACTTAACGCAGGCTGGACTTGTACCTGCCAGGCTTTCCTTCTGCCTCAGTTCCTCCCTGCTGATCTGCAGCATTTTCTGTTGTTGCTGCCTAAGCCAAGTCTGTACCAAACCCAGGAAAATCCATTCAGGATGTGTCTGTGCACTGTAGGAACCTGGACACCAGCGGGAATGTCAGTGGGTTCACCTGCGCTTGGGTTTTGCCCACATTCTTCCTTTTCTTTCTCCCCATGAACTGTGTTTTGCCAACCAACCTTCCCAAACTTCTTGCCCAGTATCCTGGAAAAAGGGACACCGACAACATCCCAGAGCACATGAGTGAGAAACAGAGCCAGATCTTCACAGGAGAAAACATCTCTGAAAAAGTATATGGGCAAATCACTCCCCATTTTTCCCTGGAAAGGACTTTCACCGGGAGTCTGCTTTGTAAAGAAAGGCTGGGACATGCAACCCTGTTGTGTGTCCCAATACATTTTGATTGCCAAAGTTTGAGAGCGTGTCTGGAGCCCATCACTGAAGGATGTGAGGTGGCACCAACCATGCTGGAGGAGAGGGATTCTTCTCAAGCAACTCTTCACATCTACAAACCAGATTTCCAGTTGTCCAGTCTCCATCCATAGTCAGTGGAGGGTGATCAGCAGTCCAAGAGCCCATCCTTTAAACCAGCTGCTGTTTTTAGGGGGGAAGAAAGGCCTTCTGATGTATCACTCCCTTCACATTGTCACAGACATGGCCTGGGGACATCCCACCTTTGATGGGCAGCGTCAGGTAAATGACTCCCAGCCAGCATCACCCCAGGTGAGACAAGAGACAAACTGGAAAGATTTCCTACAAACTGTGTTATGAGCAAGCTCCTCTCACTCAGAAGTCTCTGTGAATTTGCTACTAAAGTAAAGAAATTCAAAAGCTGGGGGGGTGTTGAACACCTCCAGACACAGGAGATGTCCAAACAAAGTGCAACTTGAATATCTGACACCTCGCCAGTGAGCCGTGTTTAATGGGTCAGGCAGCAGAGGTGTAACAAAATCAATAATGTTGGAGTGGAGATCTTTGCAGATGCAACAACTGGGTGGTTTGGGTTTGTTTTGGATTCATTTTTTGTGTCACATTCTTGCTGGGTTTTTTTCCTTTTTCTTCTTTTTTTTTGTTTTTCTTCCCTTCCCTCCAAGTTTTTTGTTCTCTTGTAACTTCTCCAAGTTTAACCCTCAGGAAGTCTAAGATCTGAAGAGAATTGAGGTCCATTAGGCCATCCAGTGTTTAGCATGATTTGTGCTGAGAAATATCTGTGAGAGGAGAAAATAGGAGCCGTGTCCAAACCCCCCGGGGAAGGAGCTGAGTCTTGCAGACAGGGCTGGAGGCTCCAGCTCCAACCCTGCCAATTGATACAGAAAAACCCCCGTGGCTGCTGTATTACAGCACCAACGAGGAACGTGCCTTCTCTGCTGATCAAAAGTCTAAACCACAGCGTGCTCTGGGCTGCTCTGCCTCTGATCTGCAAATACATCACTGGTTTTTATCACTCATTTTTTCTTTATCTGAGCAGAGCTGGTCTCAAGCGCTACAACCTGATTATCTCTGAGGAGGTTGCCAAAAGCATGTCAGGGACCGTTAAACGGAATAATAAAGGAAGCAGGAGGAATCAAGTGGTTTGAGTAGGAAATCAGAGGGAATTCCTGGCTGAGGCTGCCGGTCTGGTGAAGGCTGGGACTTGCACGTTGCTGTGGAAGAGGAGGACACAGCTCAGGACTCTGAGGCCTCATCAAATTAGTGATCTGTTAAATGAAAACATCTCCCCCAACCCTCACTGAGAATATATTTACACATATGCATGAAATCTAGATGAAGAAGCAGCACTGAAAGTCAAATCTAGATGAACAAGTAGCATTGAAAGTTGAATGTCGCAGGTTTGGCCACATAAAAGAGTGGATTAGACCTTGATATTTAACCCATGGCTTTGAATTTATTACCTTTAAAGAAAAGAAATAGTGTCAGTTTGGTTTGCAGAAGAAAGAACAGCAGCACAGCTACTTTTTTTCTTTTTTTTTTTTTTTGGATGAATTAGAAAATAAGCAACAATATTCTTGTGCCAAAAAACAACCCCTTCTACTCGATTTGAAGCGAAACTAATTTTGTGTAGGAGAAAACCTGATGTTAAATTTTGAAGAAAACAGACATTTCCAACTGAAAGTGGACTGTAATTACGCACTTTGCTTTAAAATAACAAAACCAAGTGTGGGAGTTTTCTGCCTTGTTGAGCTTGCCAAATTATTTGTGTTTAAAAAATATATTACGGAGCAGTTTGCTCTTGATTGGATTTCCACTTATTTTGCTTCAAAATATAACTCTGGCCAAAAAAAAGTCCTTAAGCTCTAATCAAGATCAAATTAATCAGACCTTGTTTGCTACTGGTTTGTAGCTACCACATTAGCAAAGGGGATCTTCTCCAGGCAGAGAAAGGGAGTTCTGACAGGAATTCAGGGTCTTGTAACACTGTCTTTTTATTGGTCTTGTCAAGGCTTTCATAGGAAGAGGATAAAACCAGAATAACCCCGAATCTGGGCAAGAATTGCTGTTAAAATCAAGCCATCCTTAAGCAGGTAGAGTTTTTCAGAGTTTTTTAGCTCTTCAGTCTTGGCACCTACAAGCCTCTCTAGATCTGGATGGAAATCCTCTTTGTTGTGTTTTTAGTGTCCCTTTCTATTTCAGAAATGGTTTTTGCACTTCTTCACCATCCCAAGCCCACCTCTGCTCCTTCAGGAGAACTAGGAAGTGCTGCTTGAGAAGTTTTTGCTTTATGAAAGGTTTTTCTTTGCATTTCACTTTTTTTTTTTTTTTTTTTTTTTTTTTTTTTTTTTTTTTTTTTTTTTTTTTTTTTTTTGTTTTTGTTGGT
>NW_020956430.1:36413-74050 GCF_003031625.1 Empidonax traillii
CCCTGTGCCTTTTCTAGCCTTGCTGAGCCCCAACCCTCATCCTGCTCCCAGTAATTCAGTGTTTTCCCTCCATCCAGCTGCCCACAGCCTTTAAATTGAACCAACTCCTAATGCTTTTTGGGCTTTTCGTGATTGAAATACACCCGTGGATTTAAAAAGTTATTACTGGAGGGAGCCAGGTGACACACAAGGATGGTGCAACTCCTTAGGAATGACTGAAAAAATGAGTTTTGGGTTGAGAACAAACCTTGTGGGCTTCATCCCAGAGTGATGCTGGTTAGGAAAGCTCATGGAGCACAACTTGGAGGAGAACAGTGAAGGAGTTTCAATCCTTAAGAGGTTTAACCCTCCCCGTGGTAAAGCTTGATTTAGTAACTGGATATGCAGGGTGAGGACAGGAAAGGGGGAGCCATGTGAAGATGTCAGACCAACCTTAGGACTAGTGTTGTGTGTGACTGTGGGGTGGGGACTGCCCAGGCAGTCCCAGTCCAGAGGTTCTTTATCCAGAGGTTAGTGGCTGATGGAGCTGGGGGTGTATAACCTGGAGAAAATGAGGATCAGGGAGACTTTATTGGTCTCTACAAATCCCTGACAGGAGGTTGGAGCCAGATGGGAGTTGGTCTCTTCTCCCAGATAACAAGTGACAGGATGAGGCGAAGCTGTCTCAAGTTGTGACAGGGAGGTTTGGACTGGATATTAGGGAAAATTTCTTCATGAATTATCATTTTCTTCATTTTATATCAAGGATGCCTCAAGGCCACCAGGATGCACCAAGGTTTTGGGTGTCTAAAACTAAGATGCCACCTGAGTTCCGGGCAGGACCCAGCTGGGGTGGTGTCACATTTTTATTGAAATAATTAATTATGGTTTTAAGAGGGAATAGCTTCAATCTGACAGAAGGCAGGGTTAGATTAGATATCAGGAAGAAATTCTTCCCTATGAGGGTGGTGATGCTGTGGCCCCATCCCTGGAAGTGCCCAAGGCCAGGCTGGATGGAGCTCTGATTTAGTCAGGTATGTCCCTGCCCACGGCGGGGGGTTGGAACTAGGTGGTCTTTAAGGCCCCTCCCAGCCCAAACCATTCCATGATTCTATGAACCTCTCATGGGGTTTTTGGGTACTCAAATCGCTTGGAGTTTGTTACCCTACTCGCCTTCATCTGGCTGCACTATTTTCTTTAGAACAAGGAAACCATAAAACCATTCCTGATGTCATTTGTACAGCGCAGAGAAGGAGCAAATCAGGTCCTTGCTTTTGCAACACACGTAGTGTGAGCCTAAAATCCTTCCCTTTGCACTCATCCCACCCTGAGCAGCTTCCCTTCTCCTGCAGCTGGTGATGAGGAGGGCTCAGGGGATGAAGGCCAGCACTATCCCCTTTGTGTCTTAAGGGAAGTGAGTCTTGAAGACAGCAAGTGCCTGCTTTTCCTCCTTCCTTTGCTAGACACAGGGTCATTCTGCTCTTCAGCTGGAGCTTATGGCGGTTTTCGGGATACTGGCAGGTAGAGAAGCAGGAAAGCAGGCAGGGAAACAGGGAATTAGAGAAGCAGAGAGGCAGGCAGGGAAACTGGGAGGTAGGTAGGGAAGCAGGAAAGCAGGCAGGGAAGCAGGCAGGCAGGCCAGAGCGCTGTCAGCAGCCGCCGGCATTCCCGAGGGGACCGTGGCACCTCGTGTGTTTTGACAGGGGACAGGCTGTTCTCCTGCTAATAGGCTGTTGGACACGGTGTTCGCTGCCCGGCGGGAGGAGAGGGTGGGAGTTACAGACTCCAGGCACAGCTAAAGGTTAGGGATTTAGCGGTGGCACATCCATCTGGAGTGACAAGCGCGAGGATCGATATTCGCGAGCGTTATTGCTCCAGAGGGGGCTGCGGGTCAACCTGCTCCTCCTCGGCTCCGGGGGGGGGGCTGGAGCTGTGCAGGGGAGGTGGACTGGAAAATACAGCTTTGGAGGGTGGAGGTAGCCCTCTGGCTGGCACCAGGGAAGGGCAGAGCTGGCTTTGGCAGGGTTGCAATTTGGGGACCCTCTCCTTTGGCTTCTGTGCTCAGTTTGGGTTTGTTCCTGGAAGGCGAGTTGGCTTCCAGGTTTTTTAGCTTCAATTCATTTCTTATATTTGTTTTTCCTGATCAGGGGAGGCAGAGGAGGTAACAGGCTGGGTTGTTTGTTTTTACACATACAGTGTGTCCAGAATTACAGAGTTTAACTCCTTCAGTTTATGAGATAACCAAGAGGGGAAAAGAATTCTTAACACTTGTCAGCTAAATCAGTCTGAAAATCCCAGACAAAATTGCCTGTGTGGTCTTTCTTGTACACATAGATGAGGATGCAGGTTTTAATTAGGTGGTTCCAGCCCACAACCAGTGCCTTTGGAATACTGATCTCAAACTGAGCCTGTTGCTTGCAGGGAAATGTGCCCCTGAGTGCTTGGTGCTGATCCCATCCATGAAGGGGACAGTTAGACCAGGCTGGGAATCATCACAAGGGGATCAGTGGAACCAACCTGAGTGATGTCCCATCCCTGGAAGTGTTCAAGGCCAGGTTGGGCAGGACTTGGAGCAACCTGGTCTAGTGGAAGGTGTCCCTGCCCATGGCAGGGGATTGGAAGAAGATAATCTTTGAAGTCCCTTCCAATCCAAACCATTCCATGACTCTATGATGCAAAATCAGGCAGTTGCAGCCTCATTAGGAAACTCTGCATGAGGTTTTGCAGTCGGGTTGCCAAGCCCCTAAGCCCTTTAAAATCCTTGCTGAGGGAACAGAAGAGCTTGAGTTTGCATGTGTCACCTTCAGGCTGAGATAAATAATAATAATTAGGACAATAAGTGATTTAGAGGATTTTACCAGCATAATTGATGCTGATTTATATCACAGGGTAGCAGAGAGATGGGCTGTGATAGAATGAGCAGGTGAAGTTTCTGAACGAGACAGGGAAGGGGATGACAGTGGGGAGTGAAAAATGAAATGTGCTTTGCTAAAAAAAGCAAGTGGAGCTGGCTCGAGCCCCGTGTGGAGCAAAGCAGGTGACATAAATAATCCCAGCATATCTGCCATTCCCGGAGCAGGGATCACTGGCTCTGTAATTAGATGGAGTTATTAGTGTCTTCAGTTGCTGTATGAGGGGATATGGGGCTCTTGAAGGCAGAAAATAAGAGTATCTCTTCATCTTGTGGAGCCAATTAAACAGCAGTGAGGGAGAAAATGAGTTTAGGTAAAAAAATGACTGTGTGAGTTATGTGGCTTTGAGGGTGGGCTCATAGGATTTGAATGAAATCACCTCACCTCTGGCTGGAGAACTGGTTCCTCAGAGCTTGAGCTAGTCAGCAGGTCTGCTGGGAGGACCCTTCCCACCCACTGGGACCTGCTAGAATCACCAGGGTCCTCCCTGGTGTCTCAGGGGAACCAGAGAGCCCTGTCACTGCCTGCTCTTGCCATGTCCCCAGCTGTGAGCTCCTGATCCCAGCGTCTTCCTTTGCAGCTGGGCTGAGCACAGATGGCCCAGCTGATCACACAAATAGCACACAGAGGGTGATGGACTCCTCTCTGGGCTGATCCTGCTTTGGTGTAACGGTGGGATCTTGCCCAGTGACTACAATTTATTGACTGTGCATTCAAGGCATCACTGATCAGCATCAGCAGGGACACGGTGCCTGCCAGAGAGATGAAGTGACGCTGTCCCCCTGCTCACTGAGCTGGCAAGGAAAAGGGGATCATTCCTTTATCATGGTGCCAGTGACAGCTCCTTGGGAGCTTCAGCACATCTGAAAACAACAACTGGGGGGTTTTTATATTTAATGTGAACTTCATCTGGCAACAACCCCATTATGGAAACAACAAGTTGGATCAATGCAGAAGTATCTCCCCAACTCCCTCTGCTGGGAAGGAGGGCAGTCAGAAATCGATGGGGAGCTTACTGGCCTGTGCAGCTGGCTGCCTGGAAGTAATCCCTGTGATGAGCTGTCCCTATTTCCTTGAGGTGGATTGCAGCATGGATTTGGGGAGCTGGATGGCTCAGGGAGCACTCTGTCCATTGCTCAGGACATCCCACCCGCTGGCTCCCTGCCTGCCTCTATTTATCCTCCTCCCACACCCAGCATCACCAGCCAGGGGATTCTCCCTGCTCCCTCCCAGTGCTGCCACCCAAATAAATGCTTCAGAGGCTTCCTGATGCCATCTGTGTGTCCCCTGAGATGTCCAGCCTGGCTGAGGGATGCCTGAGCAGATATTGCAATGACACAGGGGCTGATTCTTCCTCCAGACCCAAGGTACAACCACAGCCCAACTCCAGGGGTGACCTTCATCTGGCTGCTTCATACAGCGTGGGGTTGGACCAAGGATCTTCTCTGACTCTCAGGGGTTCAGTTTTAAAAAGTAACTTAACTCAGATGCCCTGGGAGCAGGGACACAGGCAGGACAAAGCTGCCAGGGAGGTGGTGGGCTGGAAGGACATCAGGTACAAGAAAAACAAGAAACCATCTTTGGGAACTGCTAAAATATTGATTGCATCCTTCCAGCATAGCACAGCATATCCCTGCTCCCACTGTGCTATCTGTGTTTAAGGTCTTGATCCTCCCTCTACCCCTTTCCACTAACACTGGGCAGGATGAGCCCCAGCCTGCTCCTTTAAAGTTCGGTGTTTCGAAGTCTTTGCCCAGCAAAAGAGGGATTTTACTCCCTGCAAAGCTCATAGCTGCTGGTTCACAATGAATTCCCTCCAACACGTGCTCCCAGGGCTCCCCTGCGCTTGCAAGCCCGGGGATTCCCCATCATCACCTTCCTTCTTCCCCAGGTTGCCACATTTCTGTGCCTCCTGCACCCCAGGCGGGTGGCTGAGGGCACAATGGGCACTTCATCCCTGGTCCCTGCTGTGCCAACCTCCGTGTCTCCCATCACATCCATGCCCAGCAATGCTGGGGAGGTGGCCAGAGGGCCCAGAGCCACACAAACGGCTGCACTGGTCTCCTTCCCCCACGCAGGAGTCCAAAAGGACACCATGACTCACTCCTTTTCCACAGGCAGCGTTGCCAGGTCTCGAAATACTTGGTGTTTTTCTTAGAGTCTTGGCTCCTGAAGCCATGTAATTACTTGAACTTTCATTTTCTTTAAATAAAGCCAATTTCTGACACTCGCACTCGCAGAGAATAGCCGGAAAATGTGACCTCCTACGAGCTCAGAAGTCACAGAGTGAAAATTCCACCTTTATTCTTTCTTATTCTTTTTTTTTTTTTTTAATTTTCTTTCCTATCATGGTTTTTTACAATCTTCTCTTGGGGTTGCTAGAAGTCTTCTTTCTCTATACCTTGAGTCTTGCAATGTTGCAGATGATCTAGAGTTTGTGCCTGGGTGGTGTTTGACGTCTCAGGTCCATTGGCTTCAAAAATTTGTTTTGGGGATTTTTCTGCCATATAACACAGTGTTTTGGGCTAAAGAAGGTAAGGAAAGAGGTAAAAAAATCCAAACTTAAGCAATAACCTATTGCTGGTATGACTTGTTTTGCGTCTACACGTTCTGGATCCATCCCTTGTTTTGAATTCCAGGAGAAAACCCCAAGTTTACGCTGGTTAAAGGTAATTTTTTTCCCAGAAGGTCCCAGGTTCTTTACAAGCTCCATTCTGCTAAATGATGCTGCATTTCCACCGTGGCAAACCACAATCCCACGCTGCACCAGTCCCTGCACAGCAAATGTTTTAGCCCCAGCTTTGAAACCTCTCGCCCAACTTGTTTCCCTGCTCGTTTTAACCCCACACGGCAGGGCTGAAGATGCCGCTTCTTCCTCCTTCCCCACGGGTGCCATGAGGGTAAAAGTCACAAATAAACTTTGTTCTTTCTGGCCCAGGAAGTGCTCCAAGGTGGCCTGGGCTCTGTGAAGCTGCGGACAGCACAAGTTTGGCTCTGGAGTTTGTGATCCGAGAGTATGACGTGTCAAAGCTGGTCTTTTAAGCTTAGAGGAGATAAAGTGTGTTCCTTGCTGGGATTCAGTCCATTCCAGCAGCAGACACAGCTCGGGTGGGAGTGGATGAACATGTCAGAAGAGCTGCCATTTTCTTCTTTATTTTGAGGATGTTTGAGCAGGTTTGCTGTCTGTCCTCCAGCTTTGATGTTTAGTGTTAGGTGAGGTGAAGCAGCTCATTTGATGCTGCTGTGCTGGGATAACCCACAGAGAAGTGGTGTTACCTGGTGATGAGGAAGGAGCCCTGCTGGTCCCATCCATCAGCATCAGGATCAGGATGGAGATGCTACAAAATGATCCCATCCCAGGCAACACTCCAGTTAAAACTTTTGTTTTATGGGACGTCAGAGATTGGAGCCGTGAGACACGAAGGCACAGAAAACTATCCCCTGAAGGTAAAGGAACAAGGAACAAGATCATGTTTTCCTTGTTCTGTTCCTGAGATGTGAAAATTTGTTTTCTGTCCTCAGCCACCACAGAATGGCAGCCAACAGTGCAAGGACAGGGGGCCAGGGCATTGTCTTTGACTTTTATTTTAATAACAAACCCAAGTGATCTCCAGCAAGCAAGAAACTCACTGTTAAGAGTAATCCAGAGACATTCCAAAACACATATTTTCCGGAGGAGGGGGGAGGGCAAGTGTGCATTTTTAGCAACATCAATCAACTCACTGGCCCAAGTCACACGTTCAAATGGAGACCTAGAAAATATGGAAAAGTTGAAATAATCCTTGGAAGCAATCCAAGAACTGGTCATTCAGTCTGCAGGACCTTTTATGAATAACACTGTAACACAAACCTGTAATGGAAGCACCAAGATCCAGCCCATCAGTTTTCCAGTCTGAATTTCCCATTCCAAGATGGATGGCATGGATTGTGAGGAGGGAAAGGAGCAGAAATGATTTGTCTCCTGGCTGGGAGAGTTTGACCTTGAAGAACTCAGCTTGCAGGAACGGGTTTCTCCTCTTGGATCTCCTTTTCGATCTCTGCTATTTACACCTCCATTACCCGGTCAGGAATTTGCCTTCATTCCCCTGCAGGAGATGCTCTGCTGCCTCCACTGGAGACCTGAGTGCTGTGTCCAAAGCCTTGGAGATCCTGTAGTCCTGCACATCTTTCCCCTCTGTCTCTCACCTTTCTTTCTCTCATTGCAGGCATCTGAGGTTTCTAATTCTGCAGATGGTGGAACAGAGGAAGAGGAGTAATTTCACTGCAAAGGCCACCAAAGTGACCTCCCCTTGTCACAGGTGACTTTTCTGTAGCTCTGCGACCCCACTTTCCCCAAAGCAGCTGGCAGTGGGAGCAGAAGGGAGGGGAACTCCCCACAGTGAGAGCTGCTCCTCTGTTTTTAATTAAAGCCAACTTGCTCCAGATCTTCAGAGGAAAAACCTCCAGTTTTCCCCATTCCCCAGCAACAACCTTGAGCAGAATCCCCTTTGCCACTGCTAAAAAAAAAAAAAAAAAAGGATGAAGAAATAGATGTAGGAGGTTGTGTTTCCCAACTATTTTATGAGTCAAAAGTGTCTGGAAAGGATGGGAGAGGATGGATGGGAGCAGAAAGTGCAGCGGGTGGGTGTATTCCTGTGTTACAATCCTTGGAAACCTTTGGCCCAGCAGAACACCTTGGACTCATGGAATCATTAAGGTTGGGAAAAAATATGAAGATCATCAAGTCCCTTTTGGGTCAAAAGAGCTCCAAACTGGCATCTGGAAACTGCTGCACAGAGTCGCTTGGTAACTCCAGACATCAGAATTTAGGCACATCTTCCACCTACCATCAAGGCACTGATGTAGCACATTTACGCATCTTTTTCTTCGTGTTAGGATTTAAAAAAAAAAGTAGCTTTAATACAGAAATGCATTCACTGACCATTCATGCTGGAACAACCTTCCACTTGGGTTTTATGTGTGTTTAAATGTTTTTTTAGAAGTATCTGTTTATTACAGCTCAATAAAGTTTTATTTTGCGAAAAACCATGATTGATTTCCTCTGCTTGAAACAACAACCAGTCAACCTCCCCAGCAAGCACCTCCTCCCCGATTCATAAAAATGTGTTAACAATTCATTTAAAATTCATATACAAGCCAAGCACAGTTTATTCATGAAGCTGCACAAATTAATACAAAGCAGCACATTGCCTAGGCCTGGCATAAAGTCAAAGTGTGCTCTGAAGGCCTCCCTCTGCTGTACAACGAGTCAATGTGCTCTTGGAAACTTCAGCAATCAACAGATAGCACTTTGAGTTCCACCCCCTCCTGCCCTTCCTGCTTCCCTCTGCTCTCCTGATGGAAACACAGGCTTGGAACTGGAAGATCTTCAAGGTCCTAAACCATTCTCTGATTCACTGTTCTATGAAACATGATGCAGAGCAACAATCAAATTTCAAGCTACACGAGACTTTGCGCACCTTCGAAGTCTTGTCATCCTCCAAAAGGTATGTTTGAGAGTTGTGTTCCATGTGGTTTATCCTATTTTTCTTTCCTTTCTGTTTTGTAGGTCCCCAGATCTGAGTGTTGGGAGCTTGGGAAATAAAGGTGGTTTGATGCCCAGGTGAGCTGACCAGCTTTGTGAGACTGTTGGTTGGGAAGGGGAGCTCCAAAGGGAGACCTTCCTCTGGAGCAAGTACAGGTGAAGCACCCTGAGCAGTTCCCAGGTGCGTGTGTGTAACAGAGAGAAATGACTTTTTCACCATGTGGTGTCAAGGGCAGAAATGTCACGTCTGTCCCATCTGTCACCACTCAGCAAATCCACCCCAGCAGATCCCTCTGCTGGCTCCCACCAGCCTGACCCATGGGGCTGGGCAGTGGGATGTGCTCAGGTCTTTGCTGCTCTTGGAAGATGATTCCTCAGTGACATTTTCCCATGAGGTTGTCCCACCAGTCTGTCCATTGACACAGCAGACACCACAGAAGGTGCAAGTTGTCATCTTGAGGCGCTAATTTGCCTTAATTAACCTGATCAGCCTCACCTGAGTGCTCCACCCATCCCTCCTCCTCCCAGGGCTCTGGAGCACTATGTAAGGGCAGCCCTGAGCCTTTGTTTTTTCCCCAGACTGTAAGTGTGAATGGAAAGTCTCTGCCTCCTGGATTGACTGTGGACATGTAATGTAGGTAGTTTCTCCCCTAGGATGCTCCTGAGCCTTCTTGTGGGGGTAGTTTGTCTCTAATCCACCTCCTCCATGAACTTCAGCCCTGTAAGTAACTTGTTTCATGTCCTGTCTGGACCTGGGGCCTCTACTGTAGGAATAAATACTGCCACTTGCTGGGTCTGCAGGTGAGAATCAGGTGTTCACACTGCACTTAAGGCAGCCAAAACACGGAATGTGGCACAGAAATGCTTCTTTCTGTGCCCCTGCCACCTCACCAAACCCGTGCAAAGGGTTTCCTGCAGGTTTGTGTTTGGACACCACCATCTGCCTTTCATTGGAGGTGTTCAGGGCCAACACAGCTCTCTGACATCAGCTTTCCCTTCACAATTTTAACATCACAACAGCGATGCTTTTTTTTTTCGGTGGAGAAAAATGATACTGTTAAATATTCTGACTAGTGTTTAGTGCTAGATTATCTATGTAGGCATCCAGCATTGCTCTTCTGATCTATGGTTTAGAATGATCTATGGCAATAATTTGACCTACTGAGTGTGTGTTTGTTTAATACCTATTCAGTTCCATTTTCCCTCTTTCTTCTTTTCTATCAAGAGATGACCCAAGAAAGTCAGTGCCGAAAGGCTGCTTTGCACAGGAAGCCTGGGGTTTCTCCCCCTCGCTGCCTTGTCAGCACAGCACCTGCTTTTGCCCCTGAGCAAAGCCCTGAAATTGTCTCATTTGTCAGCAAAGGGAGAGAGAGCTGAGACACATCAATTGTCCTTGATGAAGGAGCCTGGAAGTGGCAGGAAGGAAAGTGCGAGGCCAGGCGGGACTTGAGGGAACATCCCTTGCTCCCACCACCTGTGTCGCTCTGAGCAAGCAGCTCTCAGGCCCACAGCGAAGCTCAGGTGTCGGTTGATGTTATCAATAAGTTGTCAGCCTGAATTTCTCTGCGTGGAAAAGGGTCAGTGGCTGTGGTGTTGGAGGCACCTCTCCCAGGGAGGGTGTGGAGCAGCCAGGGAGGGTCCTGCCCATGCAGCGCAGCCACCTGAGCCAGGAGCATTGTCTGTGCTGCCTGGAGGGACAGAGGTGTGATGCTTGGGGCTCTCTGAACTCCAGCCTCTTCCACAGGGACCTGTGAGATTTGTGATTGACAGCATCAAATATCCAGTGTGCCTGCTCCTTTTTTCCTCCTCTGCTGACCTCTTATCTAAAGTGCTTTCTCCTGCCCTCAGCAGCTGAATTTCATCGCACCAGGGAGGTCCAGCAGCCTGCAACCCCTTGGTAAAACCCACTGCTCCCAAAACACATCAAGGTGACCACAAAATAACCCTTTTTAGCTCCGAGTTCTCACTCCCAAACCTCGGGGAAGTAGCCAGGGTGGCCGAATTGTGTTGGATGCTACTTTGTGGTGCATTCACCCCAGGGCTACCAAAGTGGGGAGGGAATAATCCTTTCTGAGGTGCTTGGTCTTGCCTGTGGTGAAAGACAGCTGGAGTTTGGCCCTACCTTGGAATCAGCTGCAAGCTCAAGGGAAATCCTTGGCACCAGCTTCAAAACCTCCTGTGCTCCTGGGCAAGGCAGGACCTGAGCAGAGCTTGGCTTTGCAGGTTTGCTGGAGAGCAGACCTGCACTGGAAAATCCCTCTGGGAATATTTAGGTAGTTTCAAGCAAGATAAATGTAGAGCACGTGGGAGAGATGTGGGGATGAGGAGGCAGACATTTCATCAGCTTTGGCTGAGTAAAAAATAGGAGTTTAGCTGTTCCCAATCTTTTCTGAGTTGCTGACTCCCCTCTGAATTCCTCGTGAGTCCTGCACAGGGAATTTAAGCCTTGCTCTCCCTGGGTATCTCTCACAGATCCCTCTGTAGCCGTGGCTCTGAGAGTGTGGGATAATCATTGACTGAGAACTTTGCTGGGCAGAGTGGCACAGTAAAGGCCAGCCCTCTGCTCTGTCTGTGCCACAGAGCTCTGAGGCTGCTGACGGGCACGTGTGACCTTCAGCGTGTGCGCCCAAACGAGCTGCACTTGGGGACGTTGCATTGAGGACGTTGTGCTGAGGACTGCTCATTTTCCAGGCTCATTACAGAGTCTGTTTGCAATGTCAATACTCACTAACTGGGAGTTGTATTTACTGAGGTCAGACAAGAGTGTATTTGAGACCTTTTCATTCTTCTGCAGCGAAGAGGCTGGGAAAGATTGCGGTGACGGAGCCGAGTCCCAGCTCCCCGTTTGCCAAAGCTGGTCCGGGGCCAGAACTGCACTCCAAGGAAAGAAATGATGTGCCATGTGTCTCAGCGAGCTGTAGCTCTCTAAGACAGATATCCAAGTGCCCTTTATAGCCAGCAGAGCGATGTGGTGGGGATCTCTCCCCGCAGATCCACCGTCTGTTGGCGGCAGGACGCGGCCACACAGTCAGCCGAGATGAGACACTTCACTGCAGATGGTTAAGCTTAAGCAAAATGCATCTATATTACAGTCTCCTGAACTGAATTCCCAATTGCTTTGGGAACCTATTGCATAGAGGAAAAAGTAGATCGTGTTTCACCAGACAATGCCTGGGCTGAACAACTGGAGCTGGTTTTGTAGAAGACGCAGTCAATTTTTCTCCCAATATTCTGCCTTTTTTTTTTTTTTTTTTTTTTTGCAGGAGAGGGGGAGAGAAAGCCTTGCAGTTTAGAGTCCTTGATGGAGTAAAGGAATGTGAGTGAAGGCAGCATGAGAGAAGATGGTCACTTCTATGTCTGGCACTGAGAACTGCTACTGCTTGTCCCAGGCTGAAAGTCACAGCTGAACTCTGAGAGAAAACCTGGGAATACAGAGATAACCAGTGATTTCCAGGGTAAGCACTTCATATCTGCTGGATTCCAGCTGTACATGTGGTACTCAAGTTGCTTTTTTTTTTTTTTTCCTGAGGAGTCTGATGTTAACTCAGGACCAGGTGAAGAAAGCCTGGAATAAAGATAGTGCCAGAGTTGAAAATTCGGGGAACAGGTAAGCTAGAGATAAGTGTCAGTCCAGGATGAGGAAGAAAAGAAAGAAAAATTCAGGTATGAGGATGGCAGGGGGGCATGAATGGTAAGAAGATTTTGTCTTTAACTCAAGAAAAAAAAAATTAAGGGTTGTTTTTTTCCTCCAAGCCCATCCTGAACTGGGAAAAAGCCACTCTCAGGTTGGAGGAGGATTGCAGCAACCTGGTCTAGTGAAAGGTGTCCTTGCCCACGGCAGGAGGTTGGAATGAGATGACCTGTAAGGTCTCTTCCAACCCAAACTGTTCTTTGATTCTGCATATTCAATTCCAAAAGTTAAAAAACCCCTCTTAGAGCAGTCAAGAAATTCCATTTTGGTAGAAAAGCTGATTTGTTTTGAGTTGAATGTAGAAAATGAATGTCAAGGGAAAGTCATTTCAAAGCAAGAAAGTCCATCCTTTTCGTTGGGGAAAATGTCAAAAGGGCACGCTGACATTTACATTTTTTCCTCTCTCCACTTTGTTCCTGAACAAAAATTTGCCAAAGCCAACAGGGTGTCACTTTTTGATGGAAATCTGTTTTGACAAAAATTTTCCAACCAGCCTTTACCAGCTGCACACAAACATTTCCGCTCTCGATTCCAATCGGGGTTTGGCAGGAACGGGGGTAAGGATGAAGAGGGGCTATTCTTTTCAGTAACCTGTCAAAGGACCCAGTACTGCTGAAAGCATCCTGCTTCCAGGGAGATCTCAGACCAAGGCTGGCTGACCTGGCCGGGGATTATAACACTCCCTTAGTGTGGAATTCTCACATGTGAGTTGAATTTGGGCTGGAGAGCTGCTGATCCGGAGTTAAGGCACTGGTTGGGCTTCAAATGGGATGGGATCCCAGTATTTTTTGCTGCATCTATTTGCTACTGCTCCTATCAATAGAGGATCTGTTGGATATTTGGAAGTTCATCTAGGCTTCATTCAATCTGTAGCCCACAGGCATCTTCTGTCTGGCAACATGGACTGGAACAGCGCTAAGAGGAAAATCCTCAAAGCTTTTTGTTCACCTGGTCTGAGGTGCAGTTGTAGCTCATCTGAATGGCCATTATAAGTAAAGCACATCACTTTTTGTGCCTTTTGTGGGGTTGTTCTGCTGAGTTACAGATCTTTCTTGCAGTTTTTTGTATTTTTTTTTTTTCTTCATGATGCAGTTCCTGGATCACTGTTTAGAGAGAGATAAATTTACAAGAGCATGTAGTGAACAGAAGGCAGAATGGCTTCAAACTGATAGATAGTAGGTTTAGATTGGATTTTAGGAAGAAATTCTTCCCTGTGAGGGTGGGGAGGCCCTGGCACAGGGTGCCCAGAGAAGCTGTGAGTGCTCCATCCCTGGAAGTGTCCAAGACCAGGTTGGATGGAGCTCTGAGCATCATGGTTGAGAGGAAAAGTGTCCTGGCCCATGACAGGGGGTGGAACGAGATGAACTCTAAGGTCCCTTTCAATCAAAAACATTCTGTGATGTTTAATGAAGATAGGAACATTTCTGGCTCTAGTCAAAGGCAAGGTTTGCTTCAGCTGCTTGTGCTTTTTCTTGGCAAAAGGCTGGTCCATCTAGAGAGGACCGAGGAGGTGGAGAAATTCTTCTTGAGGAGTCAATCTATCTTCTCAGTATGGTTAGATTAAGCATTAGCTTGGGCTGGACATCACTTTTAGACTGCCAATTTTAAGCAGGATTAACCCCACTCCAAGCATCTTGCAGTGATGTGTTACAGGGAATACAGGAGGGTGTGCAGGTGCAGTTTGTTCCTCTGTCTGGGAGGACACTAAGGCATGGGCTGATGGAATATTTTTGGGAAGGAGAGAATAGGATTCACACAACTCTGCACTTCTGGGTGATATCATCAGCTTGTCTTTAAGGAGGGAAGCTTCTTGATGTCTGCAGGCTACAGATCCCAGCCAGCTCCCACCTGCTGACAAGGTGCTGCTGAGGTGTGTGACAATTCCAATGGCTCTCAGCTCCCAGAAATCACTCATCCCTGCTCTCCTGTCCCTTCCTTTCACTGAGGGGCACCAAGGGAAAGTGGCAGCTGGAACCTCACCTGACCAGCCAAAAGAAACAGCAGGGAAAATGGAAAGGGACATTCTCAGCATTCCTTTTTCTTTGTTTCTTTTATGACCTGCTCAGATTTGTGGTATCTCTGATACCACACCACTCTCCCACTGGCTGAACTGTTCCTTGGTGTTATTCCTTGGGCCAAAAGCTCCAATGACCAGGATTCACTCTTGCTGCTTTTTCCTGTCTATTCACCCAGCTTTAAACACATCCCTGAGCTCCGATGGCTCACTAGCTGAGCTTGTGACCATCATACAATTCTGAGTAAGGACTTTGACTTATGGCCAGTTGTGAGAAAGCATCTATTCACCCCAAAATCTACGGTGCCAGTCAGTTCTGCTGCTCCTCTCCTTGATGTGCCGGCTGGGTTGGAGGCAAAAGTTGATCAGCTCTGTGTCACGGCTACAGAAACATCTGATATGTTCAGCCTGTTCTCATGTAGCTCTTCTCAAACTATTAGTCTGGGAGCTGTGCAGGCCAAATAACACTTTGTAGTTATTTGTGAAGTCCGGTTACCTGCTCATGTTTAGATATTTACAGACCAAAACATACATGTTTTTGCTGCAATTTATCCGTGCAACACTTAAATCCAGTGCATGGGAGGGATGAGGTTGTCTTCGTATCAGTGGGAACCATCCTCCTGGGGATGGAGGTGAGGACCCAAGCCATGCTGGCTCAGTCCAATCCCTCCTCCTGGGAGGAGAACAGCCCAATTTTGTGCTCCATTTCTGAAGACAGGGGGCTAAAAAAAAAAAAAAATTAAAAAAAAAAAAATCTAAGCACAAGTGCTTGGACGTTACAGGGCAGGGAAAAAAAAAAAAAGCCACAGCGGCAATAAAATTAATTTCCTTCTCTAATATATACAAGACTTTCTCCAAGAGAATTATGACCCAAGCTGATCAAAGTCTGTAAGTGGTACTTATGCTATCAGTTTCACCCCCTTAATGCCCTCCTGTCAAAACAAAATCCTTTGGAAAGGCTTTGAGGAAAATCACATGAGCATAATGGCTTTCAGAAAAATGGCCCTAAGTACTCAGTAACATATACAGAGAGGACTATTAGATGGGCTGGTGTAATTGTACTTATATTCAAATGTAAACACTCTTATATGAGCAAGTTACTGCTTTACCCACAGAGCAGAGCGCTGGGCTGGCGGGGCTTGGGTTATCGAGGGAGAGGGGAGGGGTTGGCAGCAGTGGGAACTTTGCCCTAAGACAGGATGGTGACTGCAGGCAGAATTAGATAAAAGGAGAAGGGAAAAGGTGGGGGAAGGATGGGGCTTATTAAAGAACCACTTTCAGACACACAGGGAGAGGATGAAATTGAGGCGGGATAAAACGGTCCTGCCGTGTTGCTCTCAGGTAGGAGTCAGAGATACCCAACTATCTGATCCTTTATCTGCTGTGATGTGTTTGTTTGAACCTGTTCTGGGTGGATTTAGCGCTGCTCTGACAGCTCTGGGAACTGAAATCCTCGGTGTATTCCCAGGATAGAAGCGCCAGGCAGTGCTGTGTCCGGAGCCAGGGGTGCTGGGGAGGCTCCAGCTGCTCAGCCCAAGCCACGACCATCCAAGACTCATGGGGCCAATAAAGATGATACCTCAGGTGCCCAGTTTTCAGCACTGGGAGGATGCACAGACAGTTCTGACTAGGAGATTCTTTCCATCTTTGGAGGGTTTGTTTGATACACCTGTAGGGAAACAGCTATCTCCATATTTTGATCCTTGACGTCTCCACAGGGCACCCCATCACAGGACATGTGCAGCTCCCCTTGCTCCAGCCTTCAGCAGGCACCTCCTGGATCAGTGCTGAGCACTCCTGACATCAGCTCTGCCCTTTCCCATCCCAATTTGGGGATGATTCTGCTCTTCAGGTCTCCTTTGCTACAAGCAGCAATGTCCCAGGTGTGTTCAGCGACGGGGAGAGGATGAACAGCATCAGTGGGTGCAGAGTGTGGGTGGTCTTAAATGGGGTCTGTGTTTGGAGAGATGCTGATGTGGTGACAGCAAAGCCGAGTCTTGGTGGTGGTTTGGATGATTCTGGGTGGAAAAACTTCTGAGGGTTGATAATAATTCTGTTTCACCCACTGCAAACCAAAATCAGGTGCAGGCTCCAGCACTCATTTTTTCAGTTCTTGCTTTCCCTTTTTCCTCCTCCCTGTTGCATCACAGCCCTCTCTGTCAGAGGCCAAAAGGTCCCTCCTTAGTCTCCTTCCTCTTTCCCATAGGTTTCCAACATTTCCTCATGTCTTGCAGGCCTCTCAACCTCTTTACCACATGACTTTTCTCCCTGGGAACACCAGCTCAGTCTCCCAAAAAGCAGGATCAGGCCAGCTAAGCAAAGGGACCTTTTTTTTGACAAAATCCTGGAATATTTCAAAGACTTAATAACAAAAAAAAAAAAAAAAAATCCAAAACAACCCAAGAATTTAGTACCAGTAAAAGCATAGAGTTTCTATCACCCTTTTTTTTTAACCTGGTGAGTTGAAAACAAGTTTTCCCTGACCATCCTTCTCTTGTGCTGGGGCAAAGTCTGCTGGAGTCAATGAAAAGATATTCATGGATCAGGCTCATCCAGATTCCTAACATCTCATAGAGGTATTTCCCTATCTGTCCCTCCTTCCTGGCCTTACTGTCTTGCTCTCCCTTTGGAGGAAATTCCTTTCCTGGTGATAACCATGTCTCTAGCTCATATTTCCTCTTTCTTGTTGACAGTTTTAAACCAATAGATTTATGAACTTTGAAGTAATAGAAATATTTAAGGCATACCTACTCTTTTCCCTTATCTAGAACAGGCAAGGATTATTCTTTTTTCTGGGCACTGCACTTGTAAGAGGAGACATTTGCCTTTCAACCCATCCTTTGGAAAGCCAACCCTGGTTTGCTTAATGAGGACTTTAGTAACCTCTGATTATTCTTGTGTTATTACCAGTGAGTCCCACAGCTTTTTTTTGCCGGTTTTTACCCCAGCTGGGACAAAAGAGGTGAATTTTTTTGAGGTGGCCACAGCAAACTGGTAATGGCCAGCATCTCTGATGGGCACATGAGGCTGGGGGCTGATGGGTGGATGGTCAACAGAGCAGTTTGCAATTATTTTCCATCAACGCTGGCTGGGACATGAGAGTGATTAGCAGATCCCCTATTGCAGCCCCTGGCCCTAATGCCCTTCTCTCACCTGATAATCCTGCTCTGCTTCTCAAACTTCAGCTCCTTTTCTGCGTTTCATCCTTCAAAAGGCCAATAACCCGACTCCCAAAGCGCTGCAGCCTGGAGGGCAAGGGCAGAAGTGGCCACAGCAGTGAGAGGGGACAGGGATCTGCTCTTGTGCCTCAGCTAAATCAGGCAGGGAGGTTGTCACAACCCATCCCAGGGTGTCTGTCCTGGGGGGGGGGACACAAATCTCACCCCACCAGTTCTTACTGGGCGGGGCTGAGCGTGTGCTCCGTGCGAATTCCTCCTTCAAGGACTTCACAGTTATACTTTGTTCACTTGTTAACTCTCTCTGCCAGATCTTTAACAAAGAAAGGGTGGAAGGAGGAGACCCTTCTATAGGAAGTGTTTCTCTGTCACGCAGGGGGTGGCTGGACAGGCCAGAGCTACATCCAGGGCATGTCAACCCACATGCTGGTTTAATGCAGCAAATCCCACGAGTGACTGGAGTTAGACAGAATCAGAGAGGCAGCAGCAGCTTCTCACATTAATAAGGTGTGAAATGACTTGGCACTGATGACTTACACCTCCCAGAACTCCCAAGGGGCAGAGAAGGTAACTTTGGTGTTAATTAAGATTTTGCATTGCTGTAGCCTCTAAAGGGGATCATTTGGCAAAAATCCTGTGGCAAAAGTATCTCTAGGTATGGCTGGACTTAGGGGAGGCTGAACCTTAGTTCCAACAGTTCAAGACCCCCAAAATGATGATGTTGATAAAGCAATAACCCCCCTGTGGTGTACTGCTGTGAGGTGTAAGGGTTTCTTTCCATGCAGCACTGAGGAGCTTCTCCAGCATGATCCTGAAACTGTATATCCTGCTCCTTGTCAGCAACACTGAAAGCAGGATTTTTCTGGTGGGATGGAGGATTGTATGAAGGCTCTGGGGGGCCCTTTGGTGCTGCATGTTCTGCATTGCCTGTGAGAGGGGAGAGCCAAACTGACCTTAAACCACTGCCCAGGTGAAAGAGGATCAAAAGAATGATCCTTAAGCATTTGGAACAGCTCTGGGAGCCAGAAAGTGGCTGCTGGTTGTAGAAAGATCTGCTTTTGGGCTAAGAGGTCTTTAATCCACCCATCCCCAGGCTGCTTGTGTTCCTAAGATGGCTCAGCGCTGGAAACTGGAAAGATAGGCTGGTTTTGTGCCCAAAGGAATCATAGAATCCTAGAATGGTTTAGGTTGGAAGGGATCTTAAAGATTACCTAGTTCCAAACTCTGCCATGGGCAGGGACACCTTCCACTAGACCAGGTTGCTCCAAGCCCTGTCCAACCTGGCCTTGGACACTTCCAGGGATGGGTGTGGACACAGATCTTCACAAACAGTATTTACTGTCATGGTGAGCAGCAGATTTTGTGGGGTTTTTGTTCGTTTTTTTCTTTTTTTCCCAGCATTTCTCCCCTTCCTTATGTCTGGCAGCTCCAAGATGCAGCGCTCCGTCAAGAAGCAGAAGAGGGAGATCACACACTGGCGTTTCCCCAGCTTTATCAGCTGTGGGCTTAAAAAAAATAAATCATTTTCCTAGGCTATAAATCCAGAACCTTTCACCAACTCCTACAGTAACTCACATGTGCAGAAACAACAGCAGGCTGTTTATCCAAACTCCTGGAAGCATCTGTAGCAGAGTTAATGATTTTGCAGCAGCGCTGGTCACACACAGACTGTGGGCTGGGAGCTGTGCTGCTGCCCAGAGCACGGCAGAGGAAAGCAGAGGTTTCAGGGTAAGAGAAACTACATTTCCTCTTCTAAATCCCAAGCTGGGATGTTTTTGAAGGGTATTTTTTAAGACCCCCAAATTTTCTCTGTGTCACTTCTTAGCTGTGATTTATCCAGATCGGCTGTCAGAGCTGCAGGAATTGGTACTGTAAGGGTTAACTGATGTGCTGGGATGTTCCTCTCTCCTCTTGATCCCCAGGTCTTGTCTCTGTTAAACATCTCCCCCTCTCTTTTACATTCAGATCCTCTTTTACAAGGCTGGGCTTGGGGAATTTCAGTGCAGCCAAGAGCCATCTCCCCATCCATTAGGGCTCTGGTGACAGCAGGTAACAATATCACTTCAAAAGGACCACGTTGCACCATTTTCCCCCCTCCCTAAATGAAACTTTGCCAACAGCAGCTGAGCACAGCACAGGAAGAAGCAGCTGCCCTATTTCTTTGCAAGATTTATCCATACCCCAACTGGGCCTATTTTGGGGGATAAAGGCAGAGCTGAGCCCAGAGGCCACTGATGCTTTCTGGGCACTTGCAAAGCCGTTTGTTCAGAGCTTCATAGTCGAGCTGTAGCCATCTCACCCCCCAAGAGGAGCTGAAGATACTCTGTTTTATCAGCCTGCTGCTGACCTCTTACCCTGCATCAGGCCAGCAAAGGCTGGATCATGTCTTGGCTAATCACCGTGGCTGCCGAGCCCTGAAGGGCTACATCCACCCTTGCATGTGTGAGCTCACTTTCTCAGCCTGCCTTGTCTTTTTTTTCTTTTTTTTTTTTTTTTCTTCCCCCCTCTTTCTGCTTTTTTTTTTTTTTTTTTTCCTCTCTGCTGACTCAGTCTCACGTTTCTCACATCTTTATTTCCACCCTGGCTGCCGCCTCTCACCCATCTCGTGCATCCTTTTCTCTCTGCCCCATCTCACAGGGTGCAGGTTGATCCCACGCCACTGCCTGTGCTCGTGTGTGGTCCACCTGGGAGGAACAGGGGGTGATTTTTTTTTTTTGTCTCTCCTGCCTGGGCACTACTTAGTGATAACAATAACAGTCAGAGGAAGGTCTCTTGCGAGGGGAGATCAAACAGGAGGTGGAATGTTGGCTTGGACACGCCGGGAGAGCAGCCCAGGAGGTGCCAGTATGTTGCATGGGCAGAGGAAGAGGTAACTTCTTACTTTCTTTCCAAACATCTCTTCCTCCTGCGAGAAAAAGGCGGAGGAATAAAGAACACTTGTACCTTTTTAGTTTTTTTTTTGAAACAATTAAAAAGAAATAAATCTGAAAGCCTGAAGGCATGCACACAGAGAAGCTCCTAGGCTCTACCTACAGTTTCTTTTTATTTGTTTCTCCCAGAAATATTAATGTAAAAAATGTGTATTCCTACAAGTCCTTCAGGGAAACTAATTTATTTACAGAACTGGCTTCACCTGCTGCAGAGCCCCACACAGATTCCCCACCTGAATTAGGAGCTGCTTGTAGCTCACACTGAATTTGCTAAATATTTGCTAAATATATAGCTAGTCTGCCAAATTACCTCCCCATTTCCAGTGAAATCTTCTCTCAGGTGATTACCAGAGGAGCTACAGGCTTCCTGTGCCTTCCCAGAAATCCTCAGCAAGCCTGGAGAGGATGAGAGTCTCTCCTTTAATTTGCAGTAATGAGTTACAGGGTGATTGAACTCCGAGTGCCAGGTCACTGTGCTGTATTAATGCACAAGCACTGGGGCTCAGACCTGGGCTGTGCCACTGCTCTTACTGCAATTAGGGGGCTGAGGTTTATGGCTTGTAAATCAGCAGGAAACCAGTCCCAAATGTCCAGAACCTTTCTCAGACCTTGCTCTGGAGGGCAGGGATGTCTAATGGTAAGGGATGGAGAGGCACCTGTTTTTGTGTTCCCATCCCATCTCCCTGCCAGCCCCTGTGGACACCTTGTGCTGCACCTGTTGGGGGAATGGTGGATCTTGGGGAGAGCTTGTGGCTTCTTGTCTGTGAACCTTAGCCCTGCTGAAATCCCTCTATCCTGAAGGACACCCACTGTTGCTCATTCCTGCTGTGGGAACAGCTCCTGTGCCTTCCAAGGCAGGGAATTGCTCTGGCAGGATGTCTCTTAATGTGTGAATATCTGCAGCTTTTTAAAGGGAGAAATAGATCTAGAACCACATAAGCCTTTGGGGAACTCTTTCAGTCTCTGCCCCCCCACCTCCCCCCGGCTTTCTGATGTCTTTTTTCTTCTGTGTTATTAAGGGGAATTACCCAAAGGAGACCACTCATTTCAACTGATGGGATCAGTGTGTAAATACAGCTTGACTGATAATTCAATTAATTGATTCAATTTACGGCTGGTTTGAAAATGGCTCTTTCAGGACTCTCCCCAAACCCGTGATTTCCAGAATCACAGTCCCTTCTGGATCTGCACTGAGCACCCCAAAACACAGGATCCCACCACCAACCCAGGGCTGGCTCCCATCAGAGCCAGGCAAGGGCGGGGTGACAGCATCCTTTGGCAGGAGGAAAGGTGAGCTGCTTTCCCTGCTCCAAATCTCTCCCTCAGCACCTGCTGGATCTTTTTTTACCCCTCTGATCTCCAAACCCATAACATGAAAAGTCAGTTATCACCATCCTCCCCCTGAATCGTATTTTCAGGTGGGGGAAACTGAGGCACTTGCAAATTAATGAGCCTCCTTAATTGCACCCAGGGTGATGCGGCATTGCAGACAAGGGCAGAATTTACCTGTTAAAATAACTTAAAGACTGGAGGACACTCTTCAACCTCTGCTTTCTTTTCTAGGCTTTTAGGATGCTGGAGAAGACACAGGTTCCCCCACAAAATGAAGTGATTTACTGCCAGTGATCTCCTTGCCGTGTCAACCTCTCCTCCAGCTACCGACCATGAGAAACCCAACTTTTTGTAATTAACTCCTCTAAAAGTTGCATTTTAAGGTAAAAAAAGGGTGAAAGGTGAAACTGGAGATTGGGCCCTGGTGCTGACCCTCCTTTTTTCTGGCTGCCATCCTTCCCCAGACTGCCCTCACTGCAGCCATCCCAGAGAATCCCTGTCCGTCTCCGTCAGCCCGTGAGTGACAGAGATGGATGGTGGTGCTGCCGGGAACGTGCTCTCAGGCTCGGGCTTTCCTCCCAGGAGAAAGCTGGAGGCCTTGGGAGCCCCTGATGAAGATGTAAGAGCCGTGTTTGACACGCCAGCTCTTTTGTTGGGGCAGTCGTGGCTCGCGTCGGCCGCCTGCCAGCCAGGAGCACCACGGGCCTGCCCCAAAGGGTCACCGGGACTCGTGGGGCAAGAAAAGGCTGGGGCAGTAGGAAATATGCTCGGAGAAGAGCTTGAAGAAACATTTTTTGTGGGGAAGACAGGTGATGGAAACAACCAGGAAGCATCACAGGGAGGGGGAAAAGATGCAGGGAGAAATGTCTGCGAAAAGGGAGAAGGACGACCAAGGGGCAGACAAACCCCCGCTGCACCCGAAGGAGTTAATCCCCCGACCGGTGCACTAAGTGGTCAGCAGCCCAATAAATTATGCCCTCGAAAGACAAACCACAATCATCATTAGTCACGGCTCATTGGCCTGTTAAGGCTCCTCAGTGAAGTTTATCTCTTCCCTCCTGTCCACCGGCAGCCATATTTCATGCTCCGAAAACAGCTGACCCCGGGGGTCAGCGAAATGAAAGCCCCATTCAACAGGTCTGCCGAGGGCTCGGCACGGGAAAAAACGGCCGAGGTCAAAATAACATTGAGATATACGGGCAGCCCTCGAGCCGCTGCCCTCCCGGAGCAGACACACACCACACGCTCAAGTGACCAAGACATGTTAATCCGTTTCAGGATCAGGCAGGGTCAGGCCGGGGCTGGGAGGAACAGTGGCATAATTAGGTGAGGGTGACCTCCATAAAACAGTAATGGGCTTCCAGAGGCCGGAGCGGCGCGGCCCGTCGCGCTGTGCACCCACTTCCCCGCTCTTTGGATGTCGGGAAGGGCGGGGCAGGGAGTCCCAAATACTGTCCTCGTCGCTGCTGGTGGCCTGGATTATGGGCAGGGAGGGAGGAAAGCACGTGGGGATACATTCTTGCTGCTGCAGGGAAACCTTCGATCCCCGTAAATGAACCTCAGTGGGATTTTAGAGGCAGGTGGTTTAGAAGGAAGAAAAGGTTTTGTTCTCTTCATTTCAGTTGTCTTTGGTTTCTTCATTTCTGTTAAAAAACAAAAAAACACCAAAAAAAAAAAAAAAACCACAGGAGAATGTTTGGAGCACGTGCAGTTTGGAGCTGAAATAGCTGGTGTTGAAAGCCCCTGCTTGAGTACAGTGCTGTGAGGCAGCAGGGAAAGAGAGGGGAAAGGGTGTGCTGAGAAATAAGTTGGCTTTGAAGAATATTTTGTAGGTGTTATTTTCCTAATACTCTCTAAGTTCACATGTATAGGTGTGGGAATCCGCCTTGGAAGAGCTGGACATCTTGGCATGAGGGATGAAGCTTTGCGTCCTTGGAGGGATGAAGGGAGAGGAGCTCCAGGCCAGCCACAGCTTCAGCTTCCTACGTGGGATGATCTAAAAGTCCATACTGGAGGACAGACAGAGGGCTCAGGTGAGTTCATGTTTTTCAAACAATATGAAGTCATACGGCCCATTAAAAACTCCAAAATACCTTTTAAATAGAATTTAATGCCATGAAATGAAAGCCCTGAAGATCAGCGTCCTGAGAGTATGTTCACTCTTCACCAATGCAGCAGGGCAGTGTTTTAATTCTAGAGAAGACTTTCTATATGGTGGGAAGAATAAGAGAGATGGTGAGGAAAATACCTTGATTTTTTATGCTTTGTAGACATTGGTTTTGAACCTGAATGGTGTTTAGTTCTTGGCTGTAAAAGGGCTACTCAACGTTACAACATGAAGCTGTAAACATTTCAGAAATAATCCTCATTTAAATTGATTAACTGAGACTTCAAGGACTTGACTGGGGTACAGCAGGTATCAAATCAACCTCCTGTTTTTCCAGCTCTTTGCTGGACAACGCAGCACCATCTTTAGGAAGTCAGAGCTGGGCTAATGCCTGAGGGCAGGGATTTATTTATGGAGATTGGAGGTTTTCCTGGAGCAGCAGGAATGTGTCCCCTCACCAGGGCCTGCAGGACCAGTTACCTCTTTATCCCACTTCCTGCACAACCTGTGTTTCTCCAGGTGTAGCAGATATTTAGGCTCTGGAAGACACGTTGTACCCAGTAATATCACTTTCCTGGCATCAGAGGTCAAATTTAGGGCTGAACCCACTTTGCCATCCGTGTCTCTATAAACCAAGAGTTTTAAAACCAGCTCCCCTAATGACTCTGATCTCTGTCTTTGAGCCCCATAAATCAGGAGGTGCTGGCTCAGGGCTTTTCCAGGGAGGGAGTGAGGCAGAGGAGGAGTGAGTAACAGGGGTAACTCTACCTAAGGCTCCGCTGAGATAATTCCTTCTCAAAACAGCTTGTGGGGATCACATTTTAAAACAGCTATTTGTCTGCCTATTTATTGCTGCAAGAGTCATGGGATGTTTTAATACAGAGCAATAGAGATGATGTGATTTGGGACATTCAATCTCCCAGCTCCCTCCCTAATTACAGCTGTTCCTGGGCACAGCTAACAATGGGAGGATGGAACAGGCAGGTGTGGAGCATCCCAGCCCTGGATCTCTGCCATGGCTGCAGGAGAGCTCAGATGGGGTGAAGGGGTCCTATTAAGGGAGGGAATGATGTGTTTCCTTGCATTTCCTCACTGCTGGTGCTTGCTGGGCTGGACACGGGGCAGCTCCTGGCTCTGAGCACCTTTTGCAGACAGTGATTTGTGAGATTGGGGGGAACCTAAGGCAGGATTCTGGGCTGGCTGCTCACAGGGACTGAGCTCTGCAGCCAGCCCTGGATGGAGAGGAGGGAGAGATGTCCCCCTTCTCTGTAAGGCTGGTGTTGGTTCTGTCTCCTCCAACTCCCAGGAATGCAGGATGGGCTCCCTGTCTCTGCCCTGGGAGGGGGGGTGGGTGGGTCTGGCTGGAATGCTCTGCCTGTGGGATTTCAGGCAGCACAAGGATGAGAGGGGACATATCAGGGATCTGAGAAAGGAGAGCTCACAGTGGAGCTCTGAAATGGATTCTCTGTCTCTTCCTCTTCTATCTATACAGGGTCCCCCAGCCTTAACTCCTCTGCTGTGTAACTAAAAACTACTAAACTGGGCAGAGTCATCCCTCTTCCCTTGCATTCATCTGCCAGGAAGATTTCAAACACACAACAAAATTCTGTTCTAGATAAAAATCGTGGGGGTTTCCACAGGATGTTTTTTGCTCTAGTTGGAGATAGATGTCTTTGCTGCAGAAACTAATCTGGGGAGAGTTTTCTGCAAAGCCCACATCCCGCCTGGAGCTGCAGTCTCTATTCCTCACCGCTGAGTTCATGGAGGACCCTTTTCTCCCATCCCATCGGTGGCGGGATGGCACCCACTCTCTTGCCAAGGATCTGGGGTGTCACACCGCGGATGCCGTGAACATCCTGGAGCTGCTGGAGCAGCTCTGGCCCTCCCAACCTGCAGAAGGTCACAGCAGTTGTTTGGGGGAGCCAGGGGAATTGAGGTGTGATATCCCGTGCCCTGACTGAGCACTACAAGCACCAGCCCCTGCTCCCTCCCTGCTGGCCACAGGCTATTTCTGAGGATAACGTACAGTCAGGACAAGGTGTGAACTGATGTGGTATTGATTTGTCTCTGGACAAGGGAGATGAAAATGAGTAGCAAAGAGAGAGCATGAGAGCTGTGGAGCTGACAGCAGGTAAGGTTGGGAATTCCTATCCCTTTGTTTACAAGCTGAGGGAGAGCAGATCCAGGGATGAGACAGATGGGGCAGTATGTGATACATCTGGCTCTTTGTTCCCTAATGAAGCCATTAGTTAAGTTGAAATAATTAGCTTCTTATGGTGGTGTTCCCCATGCTGTTCACAAGCCAGGGGTGAGAGCTGCCAGGCTTTTCCCTCCAGCTTTCCCCTTGGAGCAAGGCAGAGCCTGTTCTCTATATCAAATATCCCAAACTCCAATCATCTGGGCTTTGGCAAAAGCAAAGGCTATCCTATTTTTTTTCCTGCCTTTCCCTTAAGCCATCCTGCCCTTGCCAGAGTATATGTGGAGTTTAAGCCCATTGGATCAGCCCCTTTGTAATGCCTGGATCAGCAAGGCAAAGTGACAGCTCAGAGTCCCAGTGGTGGGACCAAGCAGGGCAGGGAAGAGAAGCAGGAGAATTGACTGAGCGGGACGACAGGCACGGTGCTGGTGGAAAATTTATAGCCTCAGGCTTGGGCTCTGGGCCCCCTTTTTATTACATTTTACACCGAGTGATTTAGATTGAGTTACCATTTTTTCATCTGCTCCATCAGGGCTGCTCTCAGATCCGAAGACCACGGGGTTGGAAAGAGGAGGCACAGAGATGCTGGTTCTGGCCGTCAGCAAATACATCAGATATGTGAATAAAGAGCAGGCGATATTTCATCAGCTTAGAATGGGATTTAGCTGTCCAGCAGAACCCGGAAGAAAAGGAGCACAGCCAGCATTTCCCCAGTCCCCAGGACTGTGTGAGGGGGATGAATCTCCACTTTTCCATTGTCCCCAGGTAATAGAGGCATTTCTGAGCTGTATTTGCTGCCTCCTCTGTCATCCTGCCTCTACCAGTGCAGGGTGGCAAAGCTGCCAGCTGGGAATCATAGAATATCCTGAGTTGGAAGGGACCCACAAGGATCATTTAAGTCCAACTCCTGGCCCTGCACAGGACACCCCAACAATCCCACCATGTTCCTCAGAGCACTGTCCAAATACTTCCAAAGTCTGGCAGCCTCTGCCCTGGGGAGCCTGTTCCAAAGCCAGCCTGGACAGTGAAATTTTAAGAGCTGGTTTCCAGAGTAACTGTGATGACTCTGGAGTTTGGAATAAGAACTAATTTGGGCTCAGGGCTTGGTGCAGTGTTGTACAAATGAAGATGCAGAGGAAGGAAAATGTACCCTAGAGTTACTAGGTGGATATCCCTCCCCCTAAGGCCCTCTGGGAGGATGAGCTGGGGATGTTGGAAGCTGGCAGAACAAGCTGACAAGCACCAGAGACCTCCAGAGGTCCCTCCTAATCTCCAGGTTTCTCTAGATCTCAGAATTAAATTGACTGATGGATGCAGCTGCTTGTAGTCATTCCTTTACCACTGGAGCAAAGTCTGGTGTTGGGATGTTTCCTTTTGCTTCAATGATTTCACACATGGCACTTCACCCCTGCCCTCTCTCCTGCTCTGCCCCCAAGTTGTCTACTCCTCTTCCAAAGCAGAGTTGCTGCAAGTTTTGTTGCTCCCAGACTGCCTTCCTATCCCTTGTCCTCTCTCCTAGGAAAGAACTTCCTCTTGTGTCTCATCATTTTTCCCCTCCCCATACTTGAGCTCTCCTTTACTCTGCCATTTCAGTTCCCCTTGTGCACCACAACTCCCTTCCTGAGCACGTTTAGATTGGATATCAAGAAAAATTTCTCCACCAAAAGGGTTGTCAAGCCCTGGCACAGCTGCCACATCCTTGAAGGACTTTAAAAGCCATGTAGATGTGGCACTTTGGGACATGGGGCAGTGGTGGCCTTGGCAGGCTTGGGAGGATGACTTGATGGTCCTAGAGAGCTTTTCCAACCTAAATGATTCTAAGGGCCAGGTGGAGATGTTTATTAGACCCTTTAAAAGCAGGATGTAGTTTATAATCTTCAGTTGGACCTGGTGAGAGACGTCCAGGGAGCTGCCAAACCATCCTGGCAGCATCAGCAGTGAGAGCTTCCTGTAGTGCCTGTTCCCAGCCCTTCCAAAGGGGGAAGCTGCACAGCCCCATTGAGATGCCACCCCCTGCTCAACTACCCTCCACATTAGGCAAGTTCTCGTGGGCTGTTCCCTGCTCTGGCTCATCCCTCTGCTGACTAGATCCCTAGATGCCAGTGTGGTAACATCCCCTCACCCATCTGCTTGCCCCTCAAACTCAGTATTTAATCTCTCTGGCTTTCAGCTTGGACTTGTGAGCCATCTTCTCTGCCCTCTCCGGTGTATGAGGCACGTGGAGGTAGCAGCTGGTTTAGCAGAACTATTGGGACCCTTTTCTGCCCCTCATCCTGTAACTGGTCAGGTTTAATATGACTTCTCCACTTGCAATTTGTCACAGCTTTATCAGAACATCTGCATCCTGGCCTCTTATTAAACCCTTGGAAAAAGAGAAGTATCTGATGCCTGAACAGCTTTAAATTTGGAAGCAGAGTGGGAGTGGGTGGAAGAAACTACATTCCCCTTCATGTAATCATCATCAGAGGACAGTTCTGAACAATGACCAGAGCGTCCTCGCACCGATGATGACAGCAATTTCAGACTTATCACACCCCAGCACTATATTAAGGCACTGAGATTACAGTGTTATTCATTAGCACAACATCTGCTGAAAATCAGCGTGGAGAAGGCTGCTGAGGGTGCTTAAAAGCTTTATGATGGGACAGAGAAAACACTCCCCCACAGGGAGAATAATGTCTTTGCCCTCCTGGGTGTTGCTCGGTGCTGGAGCTCCATGGAAACCATAAACACACGGTGCAGCCTTGAGCCAGTGGGGACCTGGGGCACTGAGACAGCAGGTCCCAGCTCTGCCCAACCTTGTGGTCTTGGGTGAGCGTCTTCCCTTTTTCCTGCCTATTCCAAGCAGTCTCTTGCTACCAAGGGCACAGCTCTTTGCGTGGAACATCCGATTTAATCCCTGCCCCTACTGCACTTGCCATGCCATAGGGTGAAGATCCCGTTTCCTATATTGTGAAGTTCTAAAATATTCCCAAGCTGGCCAGTCTCAATGCAGTTATACCGAAATGCTTTGATTTACAACAAACCCAGTCCAGTGAAGGAACTTTCTGCCATTTATCCTGCCTTTCGTTGGGAGCTGGCTGCCCTAAAAGAGCCTCAACTTTCTCATTTTCCTCTGACAGATGAACTAAACTTCTGGATAACTTCAGGAGTGACTTGATGACTTGGTTCCCTGCCTGGCCTGGTTAGTAGCTAAGGTCCATAGCCCTTCTTGTTTTCAGCATGTAGGAATAACTCATTGCGGTGTATTTGCTGAATCTCATGTTTGGCAGTTACAGCAGCATTAAACAATTCTTTAGGACCACTACTCTGGCTTTTACAATTTAAAAATGTTATTTTTTTTAGAATTTAAGTTACCCATAATATAAGGCATCAGGAACACAAGGGCTCCAAGGGTATTTAATGGTCTTGTTGCTAAAAATGCAGAGCAGGCTCTGAACTGTGAAGACCTCCTGGACCTGCAGTGGTGGTGGATTTTCTTCTATCTGAACTATGCAGGTCCAGAGGCTGTGCTGCATTTCTGAAGGTGATATCTGAGCCTCTCCAGTCATCACAGTCTGTGGCAGCCCACGATTTGATTTCCTAAAGGTGATTTGGGGGATGAGGAGCGTCACTGTCAGGCGTTGTACTGATGTGCTGCTCTGCACAACAGTTCAGAAATGCAGTTCAGCCCTCCTCAAGCTGCCCTGCTTCTCCTCAGGAGTCACTGACTCTGCTCTGCAGAACCTCCGCTCGAGGAGCTTTCAGAGGACCATTTTAGCAGCTGGTGTGAACCATCCATCAGTGCTCCTGTCTTCGCTCTAACCGGCTCCATTCTGGGTTGCCTTGATTCAGTTATGATGAAATTTAGAGCAACTGCTCCTGACAAATGAGACTTCCTCTAGTGGGTTGCTTCTTTAAACTGTTAACACATGCTTAAATATTGTCAGAGCTTAGAATGAGAACGTTTAAGTTCTCAAAGATCCTTCGTTATCAAAGGCAGCTGCTGGCGTGCAGTGGATCGCTGCTACCCAACCGCGTGTCCTCGCAGTGATCCTCCACCCCCAGCCTGTTAGCAGGGTCACAGGAGGGATGGCTGCTGCCCTTGGAAAGTAGCCTCGAAAAGCAGTAAGAGATTATAACAGCAGGGGTGGGGTGGATAATTGTTTACAGGCAGAAGAGGAAAGTGATGGAGATGCAGAGTGGACAGTGCTGACTTCCAGTAGCTGGAGGGAGCCTACAAGAAAGATGGAGAGGGACTTTTTACAAGGGTGGCAGGACAAGGGGGAGTGGTTTCAAAGTGAAAGAGAGCAGGTTTAGATTAGATCTTAGGAAGAAATCCTTCCCTTTGAGGGTGGGGAGGCCCTGGCACAGGTTGCCCAGAGAAGCTGTGGCTGCCCCATCCCTGGAAATGTTCAAGGACAGGTTGGACGGGGCTTGGAGCAATCTGGGCTAATGGAAGGTGTCCCTGCCCATGGCAGGGGGTGGAATGAGATGATCTTTAAGGCCCCTTTCAACCCTAATCATTCTGTGGTTCTGATTCTGTAACTTAAGACTTCTCCACATCTCACATGGATCTCAAGGAGCTTTGATTTTCAAGCCAAGGTCTTGAAATGAGAACAAAGGTTTTATGCAACTCCTCTTCCAAATCAGATGCCTGACAGCCATTTCAACTAAGCCTGTCCTGCAAAGAAAGAGCCCCCCTGAGATTTCCTTTCTGCTCCTCCCAACCTTTCCCGTTCCAGTTTCTGCTGGTGCTGCTGTGACAAGTCTCTCTGGAGGACACCAGGAACGCTGATGGCAAATACTCATTAATTGATTCAATAGGACCAAAGAAGAATCGAATCCAATTAGAGATAAATAATTGATGCCATCGAACGCCGAGATTGGGACAAGTATCGATCCAGGGCACAGGAGGGGCCGACAGCTGTTCCTGTTGTCAGCGTTATGGACCCTGAACTGAGATGATGATCCTTCAGGCTGGGAGTGGCAGGACACCACCAGCCCGAGATGGACCATCTGAGGTCTCCACACACCACAGAGGCAACCATTTTAATTGTTTCATCCTTAGGCTCTGACCACGCCAAGGGCCTTGGAAACCCGTAGAGCTCCTGAAGGTTTTAAAGGATGTCTATCTCAGGTATGGGACAGGTTCTGGGAGGCAACAACAGGAAGAAACTTTTACATGGCACCTCATAGACCACCCACAGTTTTCAGATAGCCATTTGTCATCCTATAAACCCATATCCTGGAGAGAATAGAAATGTCTACTCCAGAAGCACAGGGGAGGAGCTTGGTGGTAGTAGCAGGGCAGGGTGAGAATTAGTTCTGCTGTGACTTTGTGGCTTGGTGGCTCCAGACAGCATGGTAAGGAGCAAGAAGGAAAGTCCTGAAGAGAATGTGGCCTTAAAGGTACCCTGCCATGGGAGGAAGAGGAGGAAGAGGTTGGAAGTTGGTGTGGGGGTTAGGATTTGTTTCCTGCAGATCACTCCCCTGTTTCCACTTCTAATGGAGGGACATTTCAAGAATTGGGTCTGAAATGTGTGCAAGGATTTTCCTGAGGAGTATCAGAATAGTTTGGATTCTGCCCACTCGTCCTTTTCAGTATTTTAATGTCCAAGGGATTGTTGAAAATCTACTTGAGCCAGATGGAGACTTCCCACCAATATTGGTGGAATTTGGATCGGGCCCAACATGAGTGGGTCCTTATAGAGCTTGGGGAGAGGAGGGGGAGGCTTTGCAAGGTGTGAGAGGTGCAGAGAAGTGAGGATTGCTCAGCTGATATCCCGCTGGAATGAGCACATGGTGATTTCAGGCAAAGGCAATCTGTTATTTCCACTGCTGAACATTTATTTGGGTCAGGGTGGGAAAATTTGATTTACTTGCCAAGGTCCCACTGGGCTGGTAAAAGTATAAATACCACATATTATTATGTGTGTATTCTGAAAAGTGGTTAGTGAGTGTGTTTATTACACTTGGCCACTCGCAGGGAGTTGTTCTCTCTGCCCCCTCCCCTAAATTCACGTGCTCACCCTGAGTGTGAGCGCTGCTGGGACCCGTAAAACCACAGGGTGGGGATGGAGCCAGAGTGATCCAGTACCCAGCTCCTCCCAGAGCTTCCCACAGAGAGGAAACGCCTCTCCATGCTGTTGGTCCTACCTGGCTGAGCCACCTCAGGGATGTGGGGTGATGATTTCCCAGGCCTAAAGCTCCGTCATCTCTTCAGGGATCTGTTTCAAGCCTCATCTACCAAGGATGTGAGTTGTTCACAGCATCATGGAATGGTTTGGGTTGGAAAGGACCTTAAAGATCTTCTAATTTCAATCCCCTCAGGCAGGAACACCTTCCACTAGCCCAGGTTGCTCCAAGCCTTGTCCAACCTGGCCTCGAACACTTCCAGGGATGGGGAAGCCACAGCTTCTCTGGGCAACCTGTGCCAGGGCCTGCTCACCCTCACAGGGGAGAATGTTTTTCCTAACATCCAGATGGGAACAGCCAGAACCTACTGCAATTTTGGCAGTCCTAGGGATGGATTGGATCCATGCTGCTCCAGCCCTAGAATGCCTCATCTCCATCCAAGAGTTACAACTGCCCATCCCAGTGCTGTTCCTGGATGCATCTTTCCACTAGAGGATACTGCAGCTAGAGAAGGTGGTCTTCCTAACCTGTTTATCCAAAAATGGTGCAATTACACCTTGATTTCTGGGTGTAATGTAGGACAAATACAGCTTGTTACAGGGCAGGGGCTGCTGTGGCTTTCCAAGAGAGGTTTAAAGCTAGTTTGTGAATTATGTACTTTGATTTTGGTGAGAGGGTCGGGGTGTGCTTGCAGACTAGGTGGCCTCTGCACCGGATGGATAGTCCAAAATGTCCCTGTTTTGGCTACTCAGAACTGCCAGTGGATTGGTGTTTTCATCCAAATGGTGCTTTCCAGCCCTACATTTCCCGACTTTGGGCCAGAGCCTTTCGCAGCTGGTTTCTCAAGCCCCAGATCTGCCTTATAAAATACACTGGATCTTATTGATTTGAATCTGTGCCATCCCCTGCTCTCAGTTACCACTTACTGCAGTGGCTTTGGTTGGGGGGGAGGAGGGGGTGTGTGTCAGCATCGGGACGCTGTGAGTTCAAGGCTCCTGCCTCCTGTTGGCTGAACTCTTCTGCCTCTGCAAATTGGGGTTGGCCTGGCATTTTTCTGGCAGGAATAACGCAGTTCTGCTACTCTGGCACTATCAAAAGCATCAGCATTTGTGTTATAGCAAATATAGCAAAACCAGGAGTCCAGCTGGGTTAAACCCACCAGCAGGAGCAACTCTGAAGGACGTGCAAGCTCCTGCTTCCGAGGAAGGTCATGTCCTTCCAGCAAGCCAAGTCCTTTGTATTTACTCTCTGAAGTGACCTGAGGCAACAGTCTGTTCCTCATGTCTTCTGCAAGCAGAAAAGCCCCATCCCCAGCAATGCACAGCAATCCAAGGGGAAGGAGGTGCCAGGATCCAAATAAAATGTGACCCTTGCATCCCTCGCAGGCCGGTGGCTGCGTGCGAGCTCCTGGTGCCAGAAGAAGCCACAAAGGCTCTCCCTGCCCTGCCTGTGCTGAAGCTGCTGGATTTAGCTCCCTCTCAGTGTGCTCTGCGGAGCACTGAAAGGCATAAAAGCAGAGGGGAGTCACCTCCCAGCCTGACCCTGGGCTGGCAGGACCCTGTGGACCTGCTCCCTTTCTTTCTGCAGGGCACAGCTTTCTCCAAGGGAAGCTGGCATCTTCAGGAGGAGCCGAGAGGTTCAAGGAGCAGGTGCTGTGCAAAGGCAACAGCAGAGCCCACAAACGGAGAATCCCCTCACAGCCTCGAAGAGAGGAGGGCTGGGGGAGGTTTGCTCACACCAAGGTGGTGCTGCTTGCAGAGCTGGTGGATTTGCATATCTGGTGACCTCATGCACATCCCCAGGTTTGCTCCCCCGCTTCCTCCCCCAGCCTCGAAGGGCTCACTTGCTTTTGTATTCACAGCTAATTAAAACCTCTCTCAGCTCAACCCCCTGATTAGGGAGAGAGGGCTGAGACCACAAGCAGCCCACTGTGGAGGATGCCACAGCCCACAGCCTGACCCCACACCACTGCAGACCCCACGTTTGCAGTTAGGACATTATTTACCCTGATACTTGCAACGTTCTCTTAAAATATATTGAAGGAGAGATTGGGAAAATGAAGTGTATAAGATTTATCCTGCACTAGAGGATTTCAGCATCCAAGAAAGCCAGAGAGTCCAGTCCCTCAGACTTAATAGAAACCTCCTGCTTTATTAATGTTGCCTTATTTTTTTTCCCCCCCTTGTCCACAGGTCCTGGGCAGAAAGTCAAAGCTGTATTTGAGGAGCTTTCCTGGAGGTTTTCATTAATAACAGGGCCAGGGAATCCACTGCAAATGTAAAAATAATAGATTTGAGGGCCCTAAAAGGATGGAGATTTACTCACTGTGGAAATATTAGGGAGAAAGTGGGAGTGGGAGGTTCCCATGGCTCGGTGCTGCCTGTCTGGGAGCTTTGAAAGCTGCCTGAAGGCCAAGGAGATGCTGGGAATGGGAATGGGAGGTGAGGTTGCCTCTGAGCGCCTCGGCAAGGCAGCTGCGACTGCTCTGCTGAGCACTGATCCACTGCTGGTGGATGTTCCTGAGACAAGGAGAGTTACAGGGTCCTTCTCAGGCTAAAGAGAAAAAGGAATAAGGGGACAGAGAACTTTGGTGAGGCATATCTGCTCCTTGTTCACCCCTTGGAGATGGAGGTTCAGGGTGATGCTGATCCTCAGCAGGTCAGGAGGGATGCACAGCAACGGGGGGAGGAGAGAGGGATGCTGCTTGCTGCCAGAGAAGGGGAACAGTGCCCATTCCTGTGGGAATTCTGAGGCCTTGTCCCCTCCTTCCAGATGACTCTTGCCAGCAGAGCCAGTGCTGCTCCTGTATCCCACAGTTGTCACCTCCTGGCTTTTGTGTTGCTGCCTCCATGGATAGATTTGAATTCGGCTTTTTGTCCTTCCAGCTCCACCTGGAGCAGTTTCTCAGCCCCAGCTCTATCTGCTTGGGAAGGGGATCACGAGGCTGTGCCCCCTTGGCCACAGGAGGGGCTGTGCTCTTCCTCCAGGTGCCACTGCCCTGCCAGGACAGGTCACCTCTGGAGGTGCTGCAAGGAAAGATCCCCTTTTCCTCGATGACAAGCTGCTTGAAGAGTTTTCCCTCCTCACTCCACTTCAAAGTAGAGGAAGCAGGGTGCAACCTGCTAAAGCTGCTCGTGATCAGTTGTTTTTACTGGTGGAAAATGGGTTTAAAGCGGATACAGGCAATGATGAAAGGAGTGCCGGTCCTCCAGGTACACGTGAAGAGAGGTCTGCAGGCAGAGCAGAGCTCCTGCACAAGACCTAAAACACAGTCAGAGCTTCCAGCCAGCTGAGGCCTCTGTCCACCAGCAGCCTGGGAGATGGAGAGAGGGAAAAATTAGTTTTCTTCCTAACTGGGAAAAAAAAGCCCCGTGGATGCAGACGGAGACTGACTGCAGTGTTGGATGCCAAAGCATCCCTCCTAGGAATTCTGGGAAGGCTCCTGCCAAGCCCTGGTACCCTGGGAGGGAGCATCCAGCCCTGCAGCCTGCCATGAAGCGCTTCAGCCCCTACACAGCTCCTCCTTCTGTGCTTTTCAACAGCTCTGGAGCCCCCCGGCCCCGGCTCGCTGCGCTGGTGGGCCGGGGGGCTGGAGGCATTTTCCCAGCCCTCTAATCTAACAGCACCAGTGGGAATGTTTACAGCACGCTGCCACTTGAGGGCTTATCAGCCTCCCTGCCTATCTCCCACCGCTCCAGCCTGATAAACGGAGGGGCTGGTGGCACCCAGGAGAAGGGGATGGAGCTGGTGACTGGCCAAGCACACAGCTGGCAGGGCCGGGGGGCTGCCCCCAGGAGCCCCTCCGTGTCACTGAGGGTGTGGTGGAGGGAGGCAGCAGAGCAGATCCCCTCCCAAAGGATTGCTGGGAGCAAAGGGTTGTCCTTGGGACCAGCAGCATCCAGGTCTGGGGCAAAAGGAATATCCCATGGAGGGGCGATGGGGTTGTGGGAACAAGGAAATGCATCCCCATGAAAATTAGAGGCAGAATTAGGTCGGAAAGACCTCTAAGATCACCAAGTCCAACTGTTAGCACAGCATTGCCAAAACCACCACAAACCCATGTCCCCCAGTGCCACATCCACAGGTTTTTTAAATCCTTCTGGGATTGGTGACTCCACCACTGCTTGTGCCAGAGCTGGACAGCCCTTTGGTGAAGAACTATTTCCTGATATCCACTCTAAACCGCTCCTGGTTTTAACCTCGAGGTTGTTTCCTCTTGTCCTGTCGTTTGTCCCTTGGGAGAAGAGACCAACCCCACCAGGGAGAGTGGCTTCAATATTTCTATCATGGTGGAAACCAACAACTGACACCCACCTACCTTAGGCAGGAGCAGGTTTTCCCTGAATTAGCCTAATCAGCAGGGCATAAAAAGCACCTCTGTTTTGTTTTGGAGCGGTGGTGCTGACCTGCAACAGCCCGGCAGAGTCTGCAGTGCCACATAGATCCTAAAAGTGTGTCCTCTTTACCCATCTGCAGTGCTTAAACCGAGCAGAAAAGTTTAAAAATATGTGGTTTTGGTTTTTGTTTGGTGTTTTTGTGGTGTTTTTGTTTTTGTTTTTTTTTTTTTTGTGTGTGTGTGTGGGTTTTTTTTGTTTGTTTGTTTTGTTTTTTTTGGTGGTGTTTTTTTTGTTTTGTTTTGTTTTGTTTTGTTTTTTACGTCTTTACGATAGAGAGGCTCCCTGATGTGTCCCTGGGGCCACCGAGCGGTCCCTGAGCATCCTTCGCTGTCCCCCAGCATCCCCCCGGTCCTGGCCCGCTCGGGGCGTGGGACACGCCGCGATTGCCCTCTAGTGGCCCCCGGCCCCGGGGTCCCGCTGCCGTCCCACCCTCTCCCCGCACCCGGGACCCCCGCCCGGCTCAGCCCAACCTCACTCAGAGACGGCACACAACCCTGTGGTGGTTTAGTGTATTTGTCCCCAAGTGCCGCATCTGCATGTCCATTAAATCTCTCCAGGCATGGTGACTCCACCACTGCCCTGGGCAGCCTGTTTCAATGCTTGACAAACCTTTTAGAGAAGAAATATTTCCTAATATCCAATTTAAATCTTCCCTGGCACAGCTTGAGGTTGTTTCCTCATGTCCTGTCCCTTATTACCTGGGAAGAAGAGAGTGACTTTTTAACTCGTTGAAGATGAGAAGCTCTGTGTTTTGGTGGTGCACACGCAAGAAACTGCTGCTGCTCCTGCCAGTGTGGCCAAGAGGGAGAGGGTGAGACTTCCCAGGAGCTGGGATCCAGCATCTCTGCATGAGAGTCCCCCGACACAAGAACCAGAGGAAACTGGGAGGTAAATTGAAGGAATGGAGTGAGATAAAATAGATAGACTTGGTGAAACTCCTGGGTTTGATGAAGGGCCTTCCCTCCATGGAGGGAGGAGAGGGAGAGAGGCAAGGGAGAGCAAGGGGCTGCAGAATCACCGTGGATGTTCAAGGGTGCTGGAAGAACTGTGCACAGCACGTTTTGCCCATCTTCCTCTTCACTCCCCCCCCTTTATCTTAATACATAAGGACCTTTTTGGAAACCAAAAATATCCTGCTCTTCCCAGGGTATGTTCCCAAAGTGTTGTTCTGAAGCTAATCCATGCACTAGTAGAGCCCAGGGCTGGATGTTGCTATTCTGGTCCCTGCAGTAACAGGAACAGTTTTGTGTGACTTGTCAGG
>NW_020956430.1:75175-78967 GCF_003031625.1 Empidonax traillii
AAAAAAAAAAAAAAAGGTAGAATAACGGGGAGGAAAAATAGCTGAGAGAGAGAGCAAGAGGAAGTGAAGCCATTGCAAAGGGTTTATTGTTTTCACCTGAAGGTTTTTTGTTTTCCCCGTTAGCTGAACCTGTGCCTGAGTGACTATAGGATTTCACCAACTCACTCTGTGAGTTTTATGGCTCAGGAGAGACTCCAGTGGCTGTCACCTTCCAGAACCACTGGCCCAAAAGGCAACAGATGTGCCCGAGCCCTGCCAGCATAAGGGACTCTGTGTTATCCACCACACCAAGCCTTGCCTGAGCCCTCCAGGCTGCAGAACAAGAGCTGCCCCTTAGGGATAGAATAGAGCACAAGAGCAGCCCTTAAATGATTTCTGCAGTGCAGGGGGCACTCAGGTGTCCCCTTCCATGGGCAGAGCAGAGGGAATGGTGGTACAGAAATTGGTTATGTGCTGAGGAGCCGGGACAGGGACATCTCCAGCTGAGTTCTGTCCACACCCTGTGCCTTCTTTTGAATTTTCCCTTCCCAGGGAGAGTTGGAGAGGGGGGAAGAAACCCCGTTTCTGAGGCTGTAGAGTCTGATTTTCACCCCTGTGAACTCAGTGACATTTGGTGCTGTATTTTGGGCTTTTCCCAGCTTCCCCCTCCGAGGCTGATCTCCTATTCCCTGGCTCCCACCTGCGAGCAGCATCCCCCCCAGGAGCTTCCAGGTACCCACGGGCTGCCCAAGCCCCTGCCCTGCAGACTCCCTCCTCCTTCGGGGCTGTGAGGTGCCCTTGCCATGGACACCCAGCAGCTGCTCCTGCTCAAAGCCCGCTGTGATTCTGTGCCAGCCCTCCGAGCGTGGCTGAGGGCACCTCTCCTGCCCACCAGCCTTGGGGAGGAGCCTTAGCCAAGCCCTGGAGCACAAAACGGGCTGTGTGGCTGCTGTTTGCCCTCCTAGAGCCAGGAGGAAACTTGGCAAGGAGGAAATAAAACCTTTAGGAGCCACTGGGATGGCTGAGATTTATGTTAAGCTGCTCTCAAGAATAAAGGGAAGTTTGAGTGTGAGCAGGTATAGGAGGAGTGGTGTAGGCAAAGGGGATTTGTCCCATCTGTCCAAGAGGAGCATTTGACTGTGCATAATTGTAGTTTTATATCTTCATAAATTGCCTTTGCCACCTGCAGGAGGCTGATCCTGCTCAACTGAGAAAACACCTTTGGTTTCTGAGTGGGGAAGGAGGGTGTTCTGGAAAAAAAAAACAAAAACCAACAAAAAAACAGCACCTCAGCCGTGTATTTATAAGCTGAATGTCTTTATATTATGGAGAATAGCAAGAAGGATTTAAAAAAAAATATCTCTCTGTGAAAGAGGGAATGGTGCACGTATCTGTGAGTTGCAGCAGAGTGGAGAACAAAAAGGTTGCTGTTCAGAAAGGGAGGCAGAAGTATAGAGAGCTTAAAGGCACAGGACATGGAAAAACCTGCTGAAAACCCCACCACCTGGAGAAAGGAAGGCTCTATCCCTGTGACATTGTTCCAGGACTCAGGCAAGATGAACTTCCCTGGAGATGAAAAGCCTTGTTGTGGATTTATTTTGTGCTTGTGTTTCTACAGGGCTGGGTCGGGGATTCTTGTAGGCTTTGTGGTTAAGGGCAGGCTCTCTGCAGCCAAACAAAAAAATCCATCTCCATCCTCGCCTAACTGAGCAGGGGCTGAGCCTCCTGTGGTCCTGGGAGATCTCCAGGAGGGACTGGGCTGGAAGAGCAGCCGGTGGTTGTGCCACCCAGGCTAGTACAGACCTGTCATTCAGAGCCCAGTGCGAGGTTTGTGCTGCCAGGAGCCTGCCAGGCAAAAATCCCCATTTACTTCAGGGTGAGGCTCGTCCTGGTGGTCCAGCTCTCTGAGCCTTATTGTGAGTGTTCCCAGGCAGAGAAAGGCACTTGCAGTGGTACAGAAAAGGCTCAGGAGTGTCTTCTACAGCATCTCATAACTCCCTCGACAGTCAGATACAGGTGAGGGGTTTCTCCTGCTTGCTTATGCTGCCTCTTCATCCACCAGCATCTTAAGCACTGTTTAGGTTGGAAAAGACCCTTAAGAATCACCTCAAGGGAGGTGATTCTTCCCCTCTGTTCTGCCCTTGTGAAACCTCACCTGGAGGACTGTTCCCAGGTCTGGAGTCCTTGGCACAGGGAAGATGTGGACCTGTTGGAGCAGGTCCAGAGGTCACAAAGATGCCCAGAGAGCCGGAGGATCTCTGCTACAGAGACAGGCTGAGAGAGCTGGAGTTGTTCAGTCTGGAGAAGAGAAGGCTTCAGGGAGAACTTACTGCAGCCCTCCAGTATTTAAAGGGGCATTATAAAAAAGTGGGAGAGTGACTTTTTACAAGGGCAGATAATGATAGGGCAAGGGGGAATGGTTTTAAACTGAAAGAGGAGAGATTTAGATTGGGTTTTTGGTAGAAATTCTCCCCTGTGAGGGTGGGGAGGCCCTGGCACAGGTTGCCCAGAGAAGTTGTGGCTGCTCCATCCCTGGAAGTGTCCAAGACCAGGTTGGACAAAGCTTGGAGCAACCTGGGCTAGTGGAAGGTGTCCCTTCCCATGAAAGAGTGTTGGAATGATATTTTCTTTCAGATCCCTCAAGCCTTTCTGTGATTCCATGATCTTGAAGTCCAACCAGGAAAGCATTTGAAGGGGCCTCATAACAAAGGCCCCTCTAGCCTGCTGTCTCTTCATAGTTAGTCTTCAACTTGATCCTGGTTCCTCTTCCAGGTGGTAGGTCAGGAACCTCTGATCTGAGGAGGGTTTGTGTGTTGGAGCTGTACAAAAGTGCTCTTCATCTGCTTGGGCTTCCCCCTGCACTGAGCTGAGGTCTGATGTTCTCCAGCCCTAACCTCAGCCTCGAGCTCTGTGAAGAGGAGGCCTCACAGCCTGTCCATTGCCTCAGCCCTGAGGGGGGACAGAACTTCCCAACACGCCGAGGGCAGAGCAGTGCTGGGAGCCAGAGCCAGTCCAGCTGCTGGGAATCACTGGATCCCCATGAATGGCCTCCTGTTTGAGTCCCTGGGAGAACCAGAGAGGAGCTCGTAACAACCAACCTTCTTGGCCGTGGTGCAGCAGCTCTGGTTAGAGCATCCTGGGGTGCCGAATGTGGGCCCTGCCCAGCTCCACAGCCTCGCTGGCCAAGGAGAACATTACCTGCAGAGCACACCTGCGGGTCACCTCCCTCTCTCCTGCCCCTTGGCAGCTCACCAAAAGCCAGGGTGTCTACAGTTAACCCCTGTTTTCAGACATTTGGCTTCCTGTGCCAGGTGCCCAGACTGACTGAAAACTATAAAATAAATCCAGAATGACACCATTCCTTGGAATTAAGCAGCTCATGCCCCGAGTTCTGTGCCCTCTCCTTCTCCCCTACACACATTGTGGGGCTCCAGAAAATATTGTGAGTGGTTATTTATAGACATGGGTAGTAAAAGGTAGAAGGAGCCTGACTTGGGACTCACTTTTTGCAAGCCCTCAGGGGACTCTTGTGAGTTACCCCAAGGCTGAGCTTGCCTGGAAGGTGTTTCTTGACAGTGCCTGCAGGTGGGGTGAACCTTGCCAAGCTAAAGGGGGAAGCAGAGGAGCACGAGACCACAAAATTAGTTCAAGCACCCTCTGCAACGGCTCTGTGGGAAGAGTAAGAGCAAAAACAACTTGTAAGAGCTCTGAAGCTGAGGATGGCTCCAAGCTGAGCTAGCCCAGCTGCAAGCCATTCTCAGGAACTGCTTGCAGAGTCTAACTTTCGCCCCCAAATGTCCATATAATTTTATG
>NW_020956430.1:78988-82822 GCF_003031625.1 Empidonax traillii
GGAAAAAGTCATATAGAAAAGTCAGAAGACCATGTGGACAAAAAAAAAAAAAAAAAAAAAGAAATGGTAGAATAACGGGGAGGAAAAATAGCTGAGAGAGAGCAAGAGGAAGTGAAGCCATTGCAAAGGGTTTATTGTTTTCACCTGAAGGTTTTTTGTTTTCCCCGTTAGCTGAACCTGTGCCTGAGTGACTATAGGATTTCACCAACTCACTCTGTGAGTTTTATGGCTCAGGACAGACTCCAGTGGCTGTCACCTTCCAGAACCACTGGCCCAAAAGGCCACAGATGTGCCCGAGCCCTGCCAGCATAAGGGACTCTGTGTTGTCCACCAAGCCTTGCCTGAGCTCTCCAGGCTGCAGAACAAGAGCTGCCCCTTAGGGATAGAATAGAGCACAAGAGCAGCCCTTAAATGATTTCTGCAGTGCAGGGGACACTCAGGTATCCCCTTCCATGGGCAGAGCAGAGGGAATGGTGGTACAGAAATTGGTTATGTGCTGAGGAGCCGGGACAGGGACATCTCCAGCTGAGTCCTGTCCACACCCTGTGCCTTCTTTTGAATTTTTCCTTCCCAGGGAGAGTTGGAGAGGGGGGAAGAAGCCCCGTTTCTGAGTCTGTAGAGTCTGATTTTCACCCCTGTGAACTCAGTGACATTTGGTGCTGTATTTTGGGCTTTTCCCAGCTTCCCCCTCCGAGGCTGATCTCCTATTCCCTGGCTCCCACCTGCGAGCAGCATCCCCCCCCGGAGCTTCCAGGTACCCACGGGCTGCCCAAGCCCCTGCCCTGCAGACTCCCTCCTCCTTCGGGGCTGTGAGGTGCCCTTGCCATGGACACCCAGCAGCTGCTCCTGCTCAAAGCCCGCTGTGATTCTGTGCCAGCCCTCCGAGCGTGGCTGAGGGCACCTCTCCTGCCCACCAGCCTTGGGGAGGGGCCTTAGCCAAGCCCTGGAGCACAAAACGGGCTGTGTGGCTGCTGTTTGCCCTCCTAGAGCCAGGAGGAAACTTGGCAAGGAGGAAAAAAAACCTTTAGGAGCCACTGGGATGGCTGAGATTTATGTTAAGCTGCTCTCAAGAATAAAGGGAAGTTTGAGTGTGATCAGGTATAGCAGGAGTGGTGTAGGCAAAGGGGATTTGTCCCATCTGTCCAAGAGGAGCATTTGACTGTGCATAATTGTAGTTTCATATCTTCATAAATTGCCTTTGCCACCTGCAGGAGGCTGATCCTGCTCAACTGAGAAAACACCTTTGGTTTCTGAGTGGGGAAGGAGGGTGTTCTGGGAAAAAAAAAACAAAAACAAAAAAAAACAACACCTCAGCCATGTATTTATAAGCTGAATGTCTTTATATTATGGAGAACAGCAAGAAGGATTTAAAAAAAAATATCTCTCTGTGAAAGAGGGAATGGTGCACGTATCTGTGAGTTGCAGCAGAGTGGAGAACAAAAAGGTTGCTGTTCAGAAAGGGAGGCAGAAGTATAGAGAGCTTAAAGGCACAGAACATGGAAAAACCTGCTGCAAACCCCACCACCTGGAGAAAGGAAGGCTCTATCCCTGTGACATTGTTCCAGGACTCAGGCAAGATGAACTTCCCTGGAGATGAAAAGCCTTGTTGTGGATTTATTTTGTGCTTGTGTTTCTACAGGGCTGGGTCGGGGATTCTTGTAGGCTTTGTGGTTAAGGGCAGGCTCTCTGCAGCCAAACAAAAAAATCCATCTCCATCCTCGCCTAACTGAGCAGGGGCTGAGCCTCCTGTGGTCCTGGGAGATCTCCAGGAGGGACTGGGCTGGAAGAGCAGCCGGTGGTTGTGCCACCCAGGCTAGTACAGACCTGTCATTCAGAGCCCAGTGCGAGGTTTGTGCTGCCAGGAGCCTGCCAGGCAAAAATCCCCATTTACTTCAGAGTGAGGCTCGTCCTGGTGGTCCAGCTCTCTGAGCCTTATTGTGAGTGTTCCCAGGCAGAGAAAGGCACTTGCAGTGGTACAGAAAAGGCTCAGGAGTGTCTTCTACAGCGTCTCATAACTCCCTCGACAGTCAGATACAGGTGAGGGGTTTCTCCTGCTTGCTTATGCTGCCTCTTAATCCACCAGCATCTTAAGCACTGTTTAGGTTGGAAAAGACCCTTAAGAATCACCTCAAGGGAGGTGATTCTTCCCCTCTGTTCTGCCCTTGTGAAACCTCACCTGGAGGACTGTTCCCAGGTCTGGAGTCCTTGGCACAGGGAAGATGTGGACCTGTTGGAGCAGGTCCAGAGGTCACAAAGATGCCCAGAGAGCCGGAGGATCTCTGCTACAGAGACAGGCTGAGAGAGCTGGAGTTGTTCAGTCTGGAGAAGAGAAGGCTCCAGGGAGAACTTACTGCAGCCCTCCACTATTTAAAGGGGCATTATAAAAAAGTGGGAGAGTGACTTTTTACAAGGACAGATAATGATAGGACAAGGGGGAATGGTTTTAAACTGAAAGAGGAGAGATTTAGATTGGGTTTTAGGTAGAAATTCTCCCCTGTGAGGGTGGGGAGGCCCTGGCACAGGTTGCCCAGAGAAGTTGTGGCTGCTCCATCCCTGGAAGTGTCCAAGGCCAGGTTGGACAAAGCTTGGAGCAACCTGGGCTAGTGGAAGGTGTCCCTTCCCATGAAAGAGTGTTGGAATGATATTTTCTTTCAGATCCCTCAAGCCTTTCTGTGATTCCATGATCTTGAAGTCCAACCAGGAAAGCATTTGAAGGGGCCTCATAACAAAGGCCCCTCTAGCCTGCTGTCTCTTCATAGTTAGTCTTCAACTTGATCCTGGTTCCTCTTCCAGGTGGTAGGTCAGGAACCTCTGATCTGAGGAGGGTTTGTGTGTTGGAGCTGTACAAAAGTGCTCTTCATCTGCTTGGGCTTCCCCCTGCGCTGAGCTGAGGGCTGATGTTCTCCAGCCCTAACCTCAGCCTCGAGCTCTGTGAAGAGGAGGCCTCACAGCCTGTCCATTGCCTCAGCCCTGGGGGGGACAGAACTTCCCAACACGCCGAGGGCAGAGCAGTGCTGGGAGCCAGAGCCAGTCCAGCTGCTGGGAATCACTGGATCCCCATGAATGGCCTCCTGTTTGAGTCCCTGGGAGCACCAGAGAGGAGCTCGTAACAACCAACCTTCTTGGCCGTGGTGCAGCAGCTCTGGTTAGAGCATCCTGGGGTGCCGAATGTGGGCCCTGCCCAGCTCCACAGCCTCGTTGGCCAAGGAGAACGTTACCTGCAGAGCACACCTGCGGGTCACCTCCCTCTCTCCTGCCCCTTGGCAGCTCACCAAAAGCCAGGGTGTCTACAGTTGACCCCCGTTTTCAGACATTTGGCTTCCTGTGCCAGGTGCCCAGACTGACTGAAAACTATAAAATAAATCCAGAATGACACCATTCCTTGGAATTAAGCAGCTCATGCCCCGAGTTCTGTGCCCTCTCCTTCTCCCCTACACACATCGTGGGGCTCCAGAAAATACTGTGAGTGGTTATTTATAGACATAGGGTAGTAAAAGGTAGAAGGAGCCTGACTTGGGACTCGTTTTTTGCAAGCCCTCAGGGGACTCTTGTGAGTTACCCCAAGGCTGAGCTTGCCTGGAAGGTGTTTCTTGACAGTGCCTGCAGGTGGGGTGAACCTTGCCAAGCTAAAGGGGGAAGCAGAGAAGCACGAGACCACAAAATTAGTTCAAGCACCCTCTGCAACGGCTCTGTGGGAAGAGTAAGAGCAAAAACAACTTGTAAGAGCTCTGAAGCTGAGGATGGCTCCAAGCTGAGCTAGCCCAGCTGCAAGCCATTCTCAGGAACTGCTTGCAGAGTCTAACTTTCGCCCCCAAATGTCCATATAATTTTATG
>NW_020956430.1:82863-117411 GCF_003031625.1 Empidonax traillii
CACAAAATTAGTTCAAGCACCCTCTGCAACGGCTCTGTGGGAAGAGTAAGAGCAAAAACAACTTGTAAGAGCTCTGAAGCTGAGGATGGCTCCAAGCTGAGCTAGCCCAGCTGCAAGCCATTCTCAGGAACTGCTTGCAGAGTCTAACTTTCGCCCCCAAATGTCCATATAATTTTATGGCCTCGGTCTATCCGTCGCGCCTCATACGTGGATGTCTCAGCCACGCTTCAGTAATGAGATATGACAGGCTGTACGTTTCTGGGTGATTATGGCATGTGTCATAAAGCAAAAAGGCAATAATCCCCTGGAAACACATTGCCCTGGGGTGTCTTGTTACCATTATGAAATAAAATTACAAATGAAAAAATAATGAAAGCATTCAGGAGCGTGTGCACCCGAGCCGTGGGTATGGGGGGACTGTCAGGCAATCCAACCTCCAGCCCAAAACTGTGAGGATCATTTATATCCACTGTAAACACCCACTCACCCACCCCCACACGTGTTGCTGACAGCCCTGGATGCTGCTATTCCTGCAGCCAGGACTCTGAGGGAAGCAGCTTTTCCTTGGTAGTGTGAGGGGCTCACCTGCGCTCTGCTCACCCTCAGCTCATCACCCGGGGCTGCTTGTCCTTGTTTTATGTCCTTGGAAACATGGAAGAGGTCTCCACTTTAAACTCCCTCAATAGAAAGCTTCCTGTTGAATGAGTTGGACTTTGGATATTTTGGTCATATAATGATTCTCTTTTTTTTGCTTCCTGCATTTAAGCTAGAACAGCTTGTTTGGGCTAATTATTTATCTCCTATTTTAATCAGGCTCAACTTAACTTGGCAGTGGAACCTGAGAGCCATGCGGAATCTCAGAATGGAGTGGCTGAGAAGCTGGCACTGGATCTTTCCCTGGTTCTCTTTCTCCTGGCCTCCACTCGCTGCATCAGCTCAGTCTCCTTTTCCAGGTAGTAGCAAGATTTTTTCCAGAGAAAGTTGGGAACAACAAACTAGGGGATTTGCCTGAAAGCACAGGGATATCTTGCCTCATATACATGTCTATATAAATATATAATTTTTCTTTTTAGCAATAACATTAGGATGTCTCAATTTCTAGAGGTTCTCGGTGCTGTGTGAGCACCAGAGGTTTGTCTCAGAGAACAAGAGAGGTGTGAAGAGAAACAGAAGCAGAGTGGTGATGCCAACATTGGTACTTCTTGGTGGGAAGGGGCACAGAAGGGATGTAGAGAGTGGTGTCAGAGAGGACTTGGAGATCTTGGGATCTGGAAATCCCAACCAGACCTAAGAACACACAAACACACACGAAATATTAGTCATGAAGGAAAACCATCTATTAATATAATAATGAGGGGAAAATGGACAAGGGATCTCAATCCTCGGAGATATTCAAGGACCAGCTGGAGAAAGCTCTGAGTGACCCAGTTTAAATTCAGTGTAGACTTTACCTGAGCAGTGGTTTGAACTAGAAACCTCCCAAGGTTCTTTCTAATCTGATATTTTCTGTGATTCCACAGGAATTCTGTTCATTTTGGGGACGTTTAGGAGCACAGTTTGCCTCTCATTTCTGTGAAACCTTATCCACAAGCAGACCACTCTCTAGGACAAGGGAATAGTTGTTACATGTTTTTTTTTAATCTCTTCTCTCAGCTTCATTTGCATTAGATAAGGGATTGAAACCAGCACCAGGATCTGGCAGCCAGAGGTTTGTGGGAGGGCTTTCACCACCAGAAGTGTGATGTTAATACACATTTTTCACCCATGTACAGGCTGTAAACCCACACTTCCCAACCCCGAAGCAGGATTTCTGCAGCTGGGCAGACAGTTCCAGCTATCTGTGATGGCCTGACCTGCCTTCTGCCCATTCTTCTTCCCACAGAAATGGTCCTTAACAGAAGAAGGTGCTGGAGAAACCACAGCACAAGGGTATTCCTTTCCTCTCCTTCCTCTTTTTATTTTTCCCAAGCTTAAGAAAAACGCTCCAGAAAGAAAACTTTTATTCTTTTTACTTTCCACAGTAACGACAGGAGTTGCCTATTAAAGACCTGATTGAGGACCAAGAAGTGCTGTCCACCATCCCAGAAAAGTAAAACAGCTTGGATGTTCCGTAGGATCCGATGTGTATTGGCAAATTTTTGGCTCTTTAGGCAAAAAATATTTGTCATAGGCTCCATTTTCTCGGCTTGCCAGAAGCAAAATCTTTTCAACTCTCCCAAGTTTTTGCTTAACCAAAAATGTTGATGTTGAAAATGTTGAAATGGGTGTCTTTTCCTCCTCCTTTCACTCCGTGGGAAAAATGCAGCCTGAGAAATTCTGGTGCCTCGAGAGCTGATTGAGAACTGCAGCTGTGAGTTTGAAAACAGCAAAATAAAATTTTCCCGTTCTGCAAAGCAATCAGAAACCAGCATTTTTCATGCAGTAAAACTGGAGAAAAGCAACAAGTGTGTAGGAAGTCTCAAATGCTTCCTGATTGTGAGATTTTTTAATTTTTTTTTAATAATTTGTTTCAATGAAAATCTGACATATGAATATGAGAAAATATTTTGCTTGGCCTTTTGTATACATATTTTAAATTTAACATCATCAAAATGCATTATGGCATTTAATACATAATGATGTGTCATGATATATTTTAATATATTTTAAAGGAAACGCTCCAACAGAATAATGTATGAGATGAAATTAATGCTCCAACAAAATAATGTCCAAAATGAAACTGAATATTCCATCTCTACTTCTGGCAATTTGAGGAAAGTGCTTTGTCCCTCTTCAAAAATTTCACAGAAATCAACAAGTTCTTGAAAAATGTTCTGATTTAATTTTGACCAGCTCTTTTGATCCAAGGTTTTCTAGTTCCACTTGGAACTCAAAAATGCCTATTTTTTAGTTTGGTTTTTTTTTAATATAATTTTCTTAAATCAAATTATCTCAATCCCTCGGAAAGAATGGCAAAATCGTTCATTATCCTCATTTCACTGTCAAGGAAGCCAAGTTGGAGGGAGAGAACCTGGGAGGGAGAGCTGAAGGGGAAGCCAAGACTTAGGGGCCAACTTGGTGCTTCCCACTGCACCTCCAAGACGAAATAAACCCCCCTGGAGATAAAATACCCCCCAAAAAAATGGTGTGTTTGTGCCCTGCAGCTGGGGCTTGCTTGCATTTTGGCTTGTTCCTTCAAAGTATTGCCATTTCCCGGTTGAATTTTGCCATTTCCCAGTCCAATCACCCCGCCGAGGTGCTGCAGCAGGCAGATTGCACTCCATGTTTCCCAGTGCTCAATTTTCTGTTTATTTGCTGTAAAACTGGCAGTGGGGATGGGCGAGGGGAGGAAACTCAGGGTTGAATGAAGGTCGTGTCCAGTTTCCTCAGGCTCTCCTTGATCCTGATGTCAGGAGAAGCTTCCTGAGAACGACATGACAACTGCGGTTTGTCCCATCACAGTCAGGGTTTGTCCCATCGAGTTGCCCTCGATAAATCTGAAGGGGGTTGGTTGGATTTTCTCGTTTTTCTGGGAGTTAAAACATGTGTTTCTTGTTTATTTTTAAAGTGCCTGGTTTTCTCTGGGGGGGCAATCTCTGCAGTACTTGGGAAGACTCAAGAGTGACAGAGTAACCTGTCTTTTTGTATGTAGAAACATCAAAAACCCATTTGAGTTGAAAGGGAATATCAGCAACACGATTAACTTCCCTTTTTTTTCCCCCCAATTTGTTATTGAAAACAAAGAAATAACCTCATAGAATGGCACTTTTTTATTTCTTTATGTGGAAAAAGAAGCTTTTAATAACCAAGACATTGATGGAATATCCTCTCTGCAGTGCCTGACTGCAGATACCTCTCCCAGTCTTATAGTCAATCACAGCAGCATTGACCTTGGTACAGAAGGTCCTTGGACCTAAAACCTTGGTGGAGTTTTATGAGATGAGCTCTGAGGATGTGGCTTTAGGTATCTGGAGCAGGATAAGCTGTCCCATCTTCTGGAAGTTTCTCTCCTTTGGAGGAGCTAACATGAGGAGATCTCTAAAAACTCAGGTGAATTCATGCATTTCTGCCTTTTATGTCCTTTTCCAATGTGATATCTTACATTTCTGGGGTTCTTTTTGTCCTTTTCCAAGGCACCAAGCACCAATCCCACTGCTAGTTTCCCAGTCTGAGCTGTGTTGCCACTGCAGTGATGGGTGGGATCCTGCCCATTCCCAAATCTTCATCAGCCCGGTGCTGTGCTTACATGGATCTGACTCAACAGTTTCCAAAAATGTGCATATCCAGGGCAGCTCTGTGGTTTCACCCCAGTAATTAAAACCCACTAACGAAAAAGTGACCCTCCAAAGAAATCCCTTATCTCTTCTGACAGCCACACACAGCAAGTACATTAATTTCCAACCTGTTTCTAAACATACTGACAGTGGGTGATTTGGGGAATGAGGGAAGCAATATACTGGCTACTTGGCCATAAATGAGGAATTAATTGAACACTTTCTTTTAATTTCCCCCCCATCTCTTACCTGAGGCTGAACCAAACTTACCTCTTTGGCTGACAATGTGCGTCCTGGTGGAGAAAAGGTGTAAGGTGACTATTTCTTCTCTCGATTGGTGCTGCCATCACTTTGTCCTTGATGTTGGCAGTTTTGTGCTGGTTCTTTGCTCCTTTCACACCAGCTCTTGCTTCTTGGTGCTCCTTTTCTGAGCATGGTAGAACCAGGAGGGAGATTTGGGACTCTGCATTTAGCAGTGGTGTCTGTGTAAAAGATATTTTGTCCATGGGATCAGGTAGTGGGCAAAGTTTTTAGTCAGTCATAAAATCCCAGAATGGCTTGGGTCGGAAGGGACCTCAAAGCTCATCCTGTTCCATATCCCTACCACGGGCAGGGACATCTTCCACTATCCCAGGTTGCTCCAAGCCCTGTCCAACCTGGCCTTGGACACTTCCAGGGATCCAGGGGCAGCCACAGCTTCTGTAAGTCAACCCTTGTTATCAGCTCTCCATACCTTGTGCACTACCTGAAGACCATCTTAGCCTGGTTTTAGGAGTGTTGGTTCTCCTGTGTTTCCCATCACATCCCTGCTTTCAGCTTTGCACACTCCTGATCTGGACCTTGGTGTGACTTCAGAAAGCTGAAGTGATCCCTGAAGTCGGCAACAGGCAAATTCAAGTTAATCTCCCTTCCCCAGGGGAAAAACATCTGCATCTGTGGAAAAAGAAGAGTTTTCTCCCTTCTTGGTGTCCCTGAGAATTCCTCAGCATCAGAGCCCTGTTCCTGCCTGGCTTTGCAGCATCTTTGTCAGCTGCATACTAGGGAGCAACCCAGAGGGAAACACAGGAAACCTCCTGAAAATAATGGGAATAATGTTTATTTATCCAAGCAGAAATAGGAACATAGTGTGATCAGCTTAGGTGCTATTTTTTTCCTCCCCTTTTTTCCCCACTCGTTGATAGAAAGGACCCGTGGACACCCCTGGGTCTCTCTCTCCATTCCAGCTCTGAACTTTTTAGCTGAATTAGTCTTTTCCCCCCTTGGTGGCACACAAAGCTTTCCTGGTGTGACCTCAAACCCTTCTCCCAGAGCAGCGGGCACCACCACTCAGCCTGAGCCCAGTCAGGATGTGACTCTGCCTTTCCCACTGAGAACAACCACAGCCCGATGCTCCTCACTCCTCCTGGATTTCGGGGGAGCCAGCTCTCCAGGAGCATATTTCGCAGCAGAATACGGATTTACAGAGGAGATTTCAAGCTTTCCTTCCTCTCTTTTTGTCTCTGCCTCTCTTCCCCCGAGCGTTGCCTGGCCCCAATTACAGCCTCGAGCTCTTTCGGGGGAGACATTCAAAGGCAACAAAGCCCCGTCGTCGCCCTGCCCGCCCCACAAAGGCGACATCTCCCGGGCTTCTGCCCTAATGAGAGCAAATTTTTTGTCCAAACATTTGAAGCGAGGAGGTGCCTTCTCCTGCCACCCCCTGCCGGGGTTAATATTATTATCCAGTTCGCTCTGGTTAGAAATTAAAACAAGGGCATTCGCTTCTTTTAATGAGAGGTGACAGTGGCTCCAGCACTTCAGAAGGGAATTAGGGAAGGAGGGATGGCTGCGGATTCTGTCTCCCTGGAGTCTTATCCATCAGCCCTTCTGCCCCCGGGCGGCGCGTGGGATCAAAGGCCACTTACCTGCTGCTGAGCACAAAATCCCCCGGGACACCACGCTGGAAATAACGACCTCAACTTCGCTTCCCTGGGGAGGACGGGGCAAGAAGGCAGAGAGGACCCCGTTGAGCTGGTGGGCATCGTAGCTGTGTGTTCTAAAATGGGGATTTTGGGGTGCTAAACCTGCCTAGGTTTTGGTTTAGGACTTTGGTGGCGAGGAAAAATGTCTTTGGTGCGAAGACTGCTGGTTCCCTTCAGGGCAATCTGGTGAAAATGCAGCGAGTGAAATGTTGTGGAGAACATGATGCGTGTAGAGATCTAACGAAAAGCTTTGAGCTCTGACTTTTCAATGGGATGGGTTTGACCTCAGAGAATAGATTTTTTTTTTTAGAATTTAAAAAATCTTGCCTGATAGAAACACCCACCAAAGGCTCCCCATGTCTTACCACTGAAAAATAGAGAGCTAACCCAGTCCTTCTCTCTGTCTCAGGATAGGTTTGATTAGAAACGTCAAAAAAATGCGGGGCAAAAATGTGAATTTTTAATCCCATTTTAAAGGCCCTTTACCCATGCGTGAACTCCTCTTTTGAAGTGCTGCAGGCAGCTCTTCCCCAGTCTGCTCCCAGAAATGCTGCCTTGGAGGGGGAGATGGCCTGTGAGCCCAAACAAAAGGGGTTTGCTGAACCCTTTGCAGCGATGGTTGCTCGTGGCTGGACGCCAGAGCTCCCTGTGCTGAGCCAGGCTGGGCACCGGGACAGGACCAGTAAATCCATTTACTGGGGTGCCAGGGAAATTGCTGGGGCTCTGGATGTGGGGATGGGGTTTCATGAGCTTGGGGCCTGTCTGAATGACTTCAGGAGCAGATATGAGATGAGTTCAGCTCAAATCCCACACTTCTCATGGGATGGTGCCCTCCTCGAGGAGCATCTCAGCTTAAAACTGGTGCTCTGGGTTTCCTAGCATGAATCTAGGGAAGCAGGATGTTTGCTGCAAGAAAGTGGGAGAGTCAATGGCTGTGTGGATATTTCCTTTCTCAAAGTGCTGGGTCAGAGGTGCTGCTGCCAGAGGCTGGGGAGCTGATGGTTATTCTGTCCCCTTGGTGGCACTGGGAGACAAGGGACAGCAAAATAAAAGCTTCAGTGAATTAAAACGTCGGGAAAACACGGACAAATGTGTTGCAGCTAAAGCTGCAGGGGGGAAGCATTCTCTTTCCCTGTATTCATCACAGGGGAAATTTCTGCTTCTTTCCTCTAACTGGAAAGCTGAAAATTAATATAGTTTCAGGCTTCTGGATGAGAAGTTTTTGGTTTTGAATGTGTTGGTGACATAGCATGGGGAAAGCTGACACTCTTGGGGAAAAATCAGCCTGTTCTGGTGCTTGGCTCTGGAGCGGGGCAGCACCACACGGGGAAAGGCAGCATTAATGACCTGAACCCACTCATCCATCTCCATCAGGGCTGGGGGGACAAATGGAAGTGGCTGGGGTCATCCTCCTCACTGCAGGCTGGGAGGGGGGAGCCAGGGAGGAGCCCCCGGGAGCAGATCCGCTGCAGTTCTCCAGCGCAGGTACGCTCGATAAATAACAAGTGATAAACCAGCCACCTCCACCAGGAAATCAATTAGATGTGGGGCCTTTGGGTTGGCTTTTTCCCTTTTTTTTCTTCCTGCCTTCCCCTCCTCTTTTCCATTTTCCAGGTAGGTGTCTAAGTGGGAGGGTTGTGGGATCAATTGCTGGCAGTTGTTTTGCCGTTCCCTCCCTTCACTGCTAAAGTGCAGCAAAGCCCGTGGCTGGGGGGCTTTGTACTTCTTTGACATCTCCCTATCCACTGGGAAGTTGGAGCTGGAGCTGGAGAGGTTGCTGGGGTCACCTGTTTGAAGTGTCTGCATCCCAGAGGAGATGCATCAGCCTTGGGGTTGATCCCAGCCAGCAGGACCCACAGCGGGGCATTGGCGGTTTTGGGGCTCAGGATGAAGGAGTGGAGGATTTGGAAGGGATTTTTTTGCTCTGTCTGGTTTTTGAGCTTGCTTAGAGATGAGGAAAGGCTGAGAAAGGTTTTAAATTAAGCTCTGGTCAAGGATAAACCTCTGGGACTATGCTGGCAGTGAGTGGGCAGCACGAGGGGTTTGGCAACAGGAGAGAGTTTGGGTCAGATGCGTCAGGGACTGGAGAGCTGCAGGTTTCCCTTTGACACAGCAAAGCTGCCTTATGGGGACCGAGCAGAGGAGAGACTTCCTCGAGCCCATTGCTGCCTAGAGGCTGGCAGAGGGATAGACCCTGATATATCATCTGTCCCTTTGAGCAATCTCGGGTCAGCCAGGCAGGTTCATCCATCTTCTCTTTCTGAGAAGGAAAGGAGCAAATTCTCTCTGGTCTGGATTCCAGATGTTGTGGCAGTACCTGGGATGCTGAGTCTTGTCAGAGCCCTCAGCTCTGGAGAGCACCAGGCTCTCCTGATAACGGGAGGCAGCAGCAGCAGCACATACCTGTGTGGACAGACAGACCTGGCCCCATCCTCCAGAGCATCATGGAAGGGATCAGTCCTTGCTCCTGGTGGAGTTACCACCTGTCAGCCCAGCAGGCATAACCGTCTGCACACATGTTCTGTACCTGCTGCAAACATAAAGTATTATTTAAATGATTTCTGTGATCAAACAACTTAAGCTGATGGAGGGAACTTCACGCCATGGACGTTAAGACTCTGCTACCAAGAGATGCCTCAGCTGCTTTTAATTGTATGGACATCCCCTCCTGGGCTCCCAGATGCCAGGCTTAGCCTTATTACCCTGCAGGAACTTGTTAGGCTGTCAGCCCTAAATGTTCAAATATCCCAGGTGAACCACCTCCCATCTTCATTTAATTATATATCTATTCTCATACATATATATCAGGTCTCACAGCTTGTAGGAGAGAAGAGGTGGCTCAAAAAGGAATGGATGGAAGAGGGTGTTTACTTTGCCTTTTGTTCTCTAAGCATCAGGCAGGGATTTTTAAACCACATGCAGACAAAAAGGTTCAGATTCAGTAACAGGGGCTTGTACATCTGCTGCTTGCATGTCTTACTCATGCAGGAGATGTGTTGAGCTGCTTAAACGTGTGGTTTTCTTGCTCTGTTAACAAGTCTGATGTTGGGAAAGGAAATGTCATTCTGGTTCATCATTTCAGGGTGGGGATAGAGTGGAGTCAGGAGCTCAGAACATCCCCTGGTTTGGGCAAAGCGGTATTTTTCACTCTCCTCTTCTGGAATTCATCGGGATTCTGCAATTACCAGGAGGGAACTCTGCGGTTTTGTTCGAGCCAAAACCAAATGGAAATACTATCTTTAGAAAGCTTCAGAATGTCTTGGGCTGGGTTTTTTTGTCTGCCTGTCCATGATGTAATCTTTTAACACTTGTCCGTGTCAAGCCCCGTATCTGCCGTCAGTCAGCCCGGTGTGGCCACAGCACTGTGGTGTAGCTCACGTTCAGCTCGTTGGGTCCCCAGGTCAGTCCCTGAGAAGGAAAGATAAGGCCATAAGTTATGTCTTTACCTCCTGGTTGCGTTTCCTGTTCACCCCAAACTAGCTGAAAGCACTGAGGAAGACTTCTCTAGGGATTTCTTCCTGATTGCCTGTGATCAGAGACTCTGCCCAGGCTTGAGCATCCTTGTGAATGCAGGAGGTGCCCCTGACTCCTACAAGGAGAAGGGGGGTATGGAAACCAAGCACACCTCTTTTAAGGCCTCTGTTGTGCGTTGCTCCCTCCAGCCCATCCTGTTTCAATCCCTCCAGCCCCACAATGTTGTTTCAGCAATCAGCTGCAAGACAAAACAGCTGGCCCAGCCAGCCGGCCTGCGGAGGTGTGGAAAGTCCGCTGGGGGATTAAGCTGGTCTTACCATCAGTCCTCACTTGTGAAAATACAACCTACTAAGTTTTCCTAGATGATGCAGTTTTCAATTGCTTTTGTTTGCTTTTCAGGCAGGTCTTAAATCAGGCTGTCAGTCAGCCTCCCTTCCTCCCCCCTCCTCGCCTCCGAGGCGGCTTCCAGGCGCTTGCTGGAGGACCTGTAATATCTTTCCTGCTGCCATTTACTTATGGGGTTTGCCCTTCCTGCCGGTAGGAAGGGAGGTGTTGTGTCTCACACAGCGAGGTGTGTGCTCTGCAGCTCAGTTCTTAGGAGCTCCCAAGTCGGGGTGCCAGGCAGTGATGCTGTAAGGGGGCAAGGAGGGGACTATGGGACCCTGTGCTGGTGCTCAGTGTCTTTGCATCGGAGCTCCAACCCGCTCTCCAGCTTTCTGCTTCATCATTTGTGATGCAGCAGGCTCAGGAGGGAGGGTGGGGAGATCATTACTGGTGTCTGACAAACCTCTCCCCTCTCTCTTCGTGCCTGTGATGGGGGATTTCCCATGAAGAGCCGGGGGAGAGGCTTTATCTGCATTTCCTCCCCTCCCTCTCTGCCCTTGGATCTCCCATCCATCTTCTTGGCTGCAAAAGATATTTGCACAGTGTTCTGAAGGTAGAGAAGAGCTGAAGGCTTGTTAGAGATCACTGATGGAGTTTCCTATCCCAGCCAAAAAGGGTGCCATGGATTTTGGAGGATGAAGTAGTGGCTGAGAGGTGGAGGAAGCAGCTCTGCAAAGTGCAAACTCACTCGACCCCTCACTCCGTCCCACCAGGAGCATTTGTCCATATCTTTAGGTGCTTGAATACAGTCCTGTCAACATACAGGAAAGGAGGTGGTCCTGTCTGCGTGTACACAGAAAATCCAACACATCCCAGGCAGAGACTGACTCTGCTTGACACATGGAGCAGGTCAGTGGCTCCAGGATGCAGCAGTCCCACAGCAAACATAGCCCAGAGCTGCTCCTTGTGTGCTGGTGGGAGGATGGTCCAGGATTTCTGACCATCCACAGTAAGCCCTGACCCAGATCTCTGGGTATCAGGTTACTTCTCCATGTCATGGTGCACAAATCCCAGTAGAAGAGGCCAGAATCAAAAAGGACCTTCACAAATCTGGCTCAAATCTCATAACCAGCCGTGGCAACGTCTCTTCCCCCCACCCAGGCCTCAATATTCCAGGTGTTTTCTTCCGCCTTTGTCTCATAACACAATACACAAAGGACAGACCTCTTCCAGATATGGGAATCTGGGCGCCAAGTGCGCTCCCAGCAGCCCACTAAATCCTACCCTGCCATGTAATTTAAATCGCAGTGGTTGTGCCTCGAGGAAGGGGGGGGAGGCTGCTGGGTTTGAGTGTCACCCGGTTAATGAACGCACTGTGATACCTTTCCCCCATGCATCGACAGCAAAAGCCGGGGAATGGAGGGGGTTTGGTCAGCGCTGCTGGCTGAAGAAGCTGATTCCTCTGGCAGAGCTGCTGTGGCTGGTATAACACAGAGCTGGTGTGCTGCTGGAGCTGGGATGACGTTTGCAGACAGGGCTTGCGGCTCTCCCCGAGCTCCCAGGGGAGCTCAGTGCTGAGCTGCTGGCAACTCTCAGCTCAGATAAGGAAGAAGGCAGAGAAAACCCAGAGACTGTCTCATCCTGAAGGGGCTGAGGGCAAGTGACTGGATTTTTGTGTGGTACAAGCAATGCAGAACAGTCCCTTCCTGGCAGAGTGATGTGTCCTCCCGCTTAACTGATAGAAAAATGCAATTCCTCGTCTAATGTGGCCCGTTGTTGTTACAGATGTGCAAGGAATCATCCCCAAATATTATACTTAGTGAAAAGCGTGGCTGTCTGGGCAAGGTGCCCGAAAGCTGTTTGATGCCAGGGTAAGATTTTGGGGTGCTGACATTCAGTGAGTGGTGATCCTCCCTGGCTGACTGCAGGGAAGCAGCGGTGCTCGGCACTGCAGAATGAAGGAAGGGGCTTCCCAGGCTTTTCTCCTGTTCCTGCTGGTTGATATGAAAGTGGTTTGGACTCCTGGAGCGCCCTGGAGACATGTGGTACCTGCAAGAAGGAGGAGAGCCTCTTTGACACAGCTAAATCCTCAGGAGCTCATCACTCCAAGCCTTGAGCTGGTTTTACTCCTGATTTTAGCTAAGCCGGAGCAACGTTTTCATGTAGATAAGGTTTTGTTTTCCTTCTCTTCTTTGCATCTTCTCCCAAGCAGTCTGGAGGCACTTGGAGAAAGACACAACTTCCAGTAACCTGGTGAGGTGAGAAGGACACAAATTCCTTGTCTTAATGTTAGGCAGCCAACCGTAGATCAGACTGGCTTTGTTTTGTGCAGCAGGAATAAAAAGGAGGGAGACTGAAACATGGAAGTGTCTGTGCTGTCAAAGGGCCCGTGGAAAGAGGGGAAATAGGTTTTCCCCTGGGCCAAAGCAAGTGAAGGACCAAAAACCCCTGATGTGAAACCCAGGTCGCCTCCCCTGCGCACATCTGCAGCACTGCTCCTTCCAGTGCCTCCAGGAGAAAACAAGGCAGCAACAAGCCTTCCCAGATGTCTCCAGCACAGTATGGTGCAAAGGCCTCAGGTGCTTTGCAGGGGAGGAAGGCAGGCTGGGATGCACGGCGTGGCTTGAAAGCCTTTGAGGGATGCTCTGGAGGAGAGTTGCATTGTTGCCCTGCTTAGCAGCATTGCTTGAATAGCTTCACCCCCAGCAGCTTGAGGAGCTCCCCAGGGATGTGGCTCACTCAGTTTTCTCAGCTTGAGGAAGGAAAAGCATCTGGCTGGTGTCAGAGCTGTTTGTGGCTGATGGAGCAATGAGGCATCGCTGCACTGTGCTTTGAACTACGAGCTGCTGCATCCAGGACCTCCTGGACTCCTTCAGAGTCTGTTTGCTCTGGGTCTGTGCCCCCAAGACATCTCCCAGCCAATGCTGCTGGGCAAGGAGAAGGGATCAAAGGAAGTTCTTTAGGCTCTGGTGATGGGAATGACAGGAAACCATGGCACTCCCATGGCCTGCCTCTGTCCCCTTTGCATCTTGACCCTGGGGAGTTTTGAAGATGCCCATCCTGCATCCCTGCAGAGGCAGGAGTGAGCTATGGAACAAGGCATCAGATAAAGATCATAAGAGTGCAGCAACCTGACAGTGAGGAAAAGCATTCCACCCTCTCCCAGGACTCCCAGAGGAAGGTGGATGTCTGTGTGTCCATTTCTAGATATTTCCCTCCTGGCGTTAGTGAAGCCCTGGTTGATGTTTGCAACTGTAAGTGGAGTTTTTTTGGCTTGTTCCATCCTTTACTCTTGCAGACTAGAAAGCAGAAGAGCTGATAGGTACCCTAGCAAAGCTGCTGGATTCATTGACATTGGAAAATGCTACTCTGGAGTCTTTACATGTGAGCTTGGCTGTGGTCTAAATAGCAACACTTCAAGGATAAAAAGGATTCCTCAAGGAACCCCAAAATACCTCCCGTGGAATGCCAGAGGACTAATGTTCTAACTGAACTCCTCCCCTTTCCAGGCACCAGCATCCCTGGGAAACTTTTTTAACCTGAGAAAAAAAAATCAAATAATGGCACAGGTTTTATATTTGATCAGGATTAGTCCAGCCAGCAGCAGCCAAAGCCAGGACCATTCCTCAGGGGGGTTCTGGTGGGGACAGCTGGAGGCAAACCAGGCTGTGATATGTACTGCAGACAGCACTGCTATCCTACCCACTGGAGCAGATCTTGCAAGGGGATTTTCGAGCAACTGGAAGCAGAGCTGGCTGGGAATTTTTTTGATTAAACATGTGTTGGAGTTTCTTGGTCAGACGAAACTTCTCATAGCTGTGTGTGGTGCCTGCCAAAGCTGAAGCTGGGAACTGTTTCCTTCATCAGTAGTGACAAAAAATGGGGATACAGGAGAAGTGATGGCTTTGTGTAGGTGTGCCCAGGCTGAGTGTTGGCTTCAGCTTTCTGCAGTGGCCAGAAGCACAAGGCATGGCTGCCACTGACACCAGGGGTGCTGGACCTCCTTGTCCCCCTTTGCAAGACCCCTAATGCTGTGCCAGGACCCACCAGGTGCTGCTTGTTGGTGTGTCCTCAGTGGTGTGACACTGCCAGAGCCTCTTGTTCTGTGCATGGTGTCTTGGATAGAAGAATTTGGGTTGGAAGGGACATTTAGAGATCACCTAGTCCAACCTCCTGCCATAGGCAAGGACACCTTCAACCAGACACAGTTGCTCAGAGCTCCATCCAACCTGGCTTGAATGTTTCCGGAGATGGGACGAGCTGCCAATGGGAAATGCTCCCTCAAACTCTTAAGCCCAAGTCAAGCAATGGTCCAAACTCCCTTAACTCTCCCTTCACCTTTCTCCCTCCAGAGCTCACAGCCCCTTCTGTGTGGTGGGGAATAAGGAAATTCTGGGAATGTCCCTTTTGGGCTGTGCTGATGGTGAGCTCCTTCCAGCTGCTCCTCTGGTGTAAACCTGACCCAATTCATTAGACACTGCCTGTTGAAAAGGCAGTAAATCACCTAAAATCACCAGTCAGAACTGGCTTTGGCGTGTTTTATGGTGGAATTAGAATAATGAACGAGGAACTGGCTGTTTGTGTTAGTTTTGGCTGGCAAGCTCTAGGAAAAGTCTGGGGTTGAACTTGGTGATAAACTCTCCACACCAGTGGGCTCTGAGGTTGGAAACAACTTTTTAAAGCCTCGAGGGTGAGAGGCTAGCATGGCACAAGCTGAATGAACAGTAGGGTTTAGATAAGAGGCATGGATGTGTTTTGGGGTAGGACAAGACCTCAGTGCTGGAGGGTCTCTCCAAAGCTTAGACACCTACAATCTTCTCCTCAGGGTTGGCCTTCACACTATGTGCTTGAGGAACAAAGTGAGTTAGCCAAGCCTGCAAGTATCCAGCTATTTCCATGCTCTGAGTAGCTCACTTATACCTCACCTGGATGCTTTGGGATTACTCCACACCCTGTGGCAGGTCACCCATCATCAGTCCTTGGCAGCTTTTTTTCCAGCTTTTCTCCAATATCCCTAGTTGAGCTCATCTGTATAAAATGGGCCTCATGCTCTGAATCTGCCAGGGCTGCAGGAACTGGAGTGAACTTTGCTGTGATTTCCTCCAAGCTTTAATGTGGATTTGGATGGTTCAGGATGGAGCCAGTCCAGTTTTCCTCTGACTGGAAAACCTGATGAGTGGTTGGTTAATGGGACACAGTCCAGCTTAATGGATGGATGGGAAGCATATCTATATTAGTATTAATAATCCAATAATGCAGTTATAATGCATTATCCAGAATCTAGACATGCTGCAGCAAATTCCCATTTTTCTTGAGCACTCTGTGTCCAGGCAGCCCCTCTGAGGGGCATTGCCTCCTTTTGCTGAATCCAGGTTTTCATTTCCTGGTGGTCCTTTTTGCCCTCTGGTGACTGACTCCTGCTGCTTACCTCAGAGTGGGACCCTCCTTTCAGTAAGGTTTAGGACCCTTCTGTCACAACCCTTTGCAAGCAACCACCAACCAGACAGACCCAAATCTTGATGATCCCACAGTTTTACCAGTGGCCAAAACTTGGCAGCGCTTGTGGTCTCAGTTTTGCTTCAACAGTTGATTTTCTTCTCTCCAAGGGCAGGAATCCAGCAGAGGATCCCAGCCCACCTGGCCTTGTCATTGTTCATCTGTTTTGTTTTGTTATGTTTTTTGATTTTGATCCCATTGATTTTTACATTCTAAAATTGTATAAAGAGAAAGGTTTCATTGTGGGAAATTACTTACAAGTTGTACAACAGTCTCTTCCACCTGGTGAGCTGTGAAATGCAGTTTGTAGATGGAGCCTCCCCCTCGGTAAGTGTTGCTTGGACAGGCTGAAGGCTTTGTGGAGGGCTGCCTAAAGTGTGGACCTTGAAGCATCCTCTGTCTGAATTCCAACTACAAAATTTGCAAAGGGGGGAGATCTGAGCACAGTTTTCCACCCTGCTGCAGCTTCTGTAAGTGATCACGTGGGAGGAGTCCAGGCTTGGACTTTCACAGCAGCGATCACAAGACCTAAGAGTGTTCTCTCCCAACCCATGACATGACTATGGGCCTTTGCATGCCCATTTTGTGCCCAGAAGCATAAGGAATGCCCCATCTCAGTTCACCTCACTCATCCATCCCTTGCCTGCCATCCCCAGACAGCGAAACACCCCAAGGGATTGATCCAGACTCAAGGTGGTGACCACTGTCAGCAGAGGGTGGGGATGAGCTCCGTTCCTGAAGGTCCAAATGCAGCTGATCTTTGCCAGTCATGACTTTTTGCCATCTTCAAAGCTGTTTTTTGAGCTGAAGCTGTGCATCTGCTTGCTTGGCAGGAGGAGCAGGGCTTGGGGGGGATAAGAACACACAGAGGGTTCCCTTTGTGTCCGCTGGTGCCACCCCAAAACCTGGGGCTCTGCCAAGAGCCACCACCCACCACTGCACTCACTGTGTCCTTCTGTGCCCCTTTTCCTCCTTCCCTATCACCCTCTGAACCCGACCACACTCAGTTCAAGTTTATCCTGGGTTTATTTTTGGGCTGGATCAGCCTCCCCCGAGGCCGGGACCGCAGCCGCCTCCTGGAGAAGTGGCTCACTCAGGGGCAGCCTTTATCTCTTTGAAGATTAGGGGGCTTTAACATGTCTTTAAAGTGAATTTCTTCTCCCCCCCCCCTCCCCACCTCCTCTGTTTTATTATGATAATTGATGACCAGCAAACTTTTCTTTTCCTTTATCTCTTAAATATGTTTCTTTACCCTTAAAAATGCAATATTTCTTTTAACTCAGAATATGGATGGGTCTGTGTGTAGCAGGGCTGCCTTGGAATCATCTGTCAATTTGATCGTGTAAAGCCTCTGTTTTCAGCTGGCATCCAGTGCAGATTTCAAAGCTGTGACTCACCCCTTCTTGCAGAGTTTGCAGTGAAAGGAAAGGTAAAATTAAAAAAAAAATTAATAATTTACAATAAACATTTTTCAAGTGGTTAATTGCTGAGTTGTATTTTTGAGGGCTCTGTATCGGGAGTTTTGTGTGTGTGTGCACAGGAAGGATTAAAAGCACTAAGGGATTTCAGCAGTGAGGACGACAAAATGAATGGTTGTCCTTGGAAATAGTAGGCTGGGAGAAATAAAATGATTGTAAATGGAGTTGGAAGGCCAAAATGTAATTTTTTTTTTTTTTTTTAAAGGGTAAGGTAGGAAAGGGGAATGATTTTATACATAGTCAAAACATTGCACTTACTTATAATGTAGATATGTTCACACAGCAGATGCTTGAAACTGGAACTGCCTTTTTCCCTCCATGCACATCATTTAAACAGCTAAAACAACTCCCCTTTCAGACAGAAAAGATCTGCTGAGCAGAAAAACAGCAATTTCCCCTGCAAATGTGAACCTGCCTTTTACTTTTAAGCAAAATTTCCCCCCAAGTTTATGTAATTTCACCAAAAAAATCATTTCATCCAGATGCATTGTGATCACAGTGGGATCACAGCCTGACATAACACCCAGCTGGGAACCAGCCTGTGTCTTCTGGGCCTGATCACCCAGACCAGGGTGGCCCAGGGCTCTGAAGCCTCGTGTCCCCCAGGAGGTGACAGAGCTCTGTGCTGCTGCCACCGGGGGCTTCTGTTCCAGAATCCCGGGCTTTAACCAAGACAACTCTCTACAAATAGTGTCGATGGAAAACGGGTGCAGCAGCTCAGTGTTTCCTCTGTTGTCAGATATTTTATGACACCTTATCATGTGCACCTTAAATCCACGTGCAGAGAGAGCAGGCATTAAAAATGAAGGTTTGTAGCTGCCTGAGGAGCGCTGTGCTGTCTCTGGGTCAGTGGCAGGTGCTACCAGTGGCCAGGGTGTTTCCTAAGGGCAGTCCCTGCTTGGAGGTCAGCAGGGCTTGTCATGCTGCAGGTGACAGTGCCAGTTTCTGCCCCCACTTATTCTGAAACATCCCAGTCCAGGCTGGGGTGAGCCCAGCTCCCTGCAGGTGATGGAGATGGGGTGATGCTGCTGGTGAGTGTGTGGTGTGGGTCCTGTTCCCGTGGATGTCCATACATCCAGTGTGTTAAGGTGCTCCCATTGGGACCCCCCCCTGCCCTGGGAGCACACAGGACCCAGCAAGCCAGAGTCATCTCATGGTTAAATCATAGAATTCTAGACTGATTCATTCCTTCATAAGGTTGGAAAAGACCTCTAAGACCATCATGTCCAGCTGTGGGTAATCTTGGCACTTACCTGGTGATCCCAAGCAAGCAGGGTTTGGTGTGATCCCAGTCACAACATCAGCTGGAACACAACACAGTCTTAAACCAAAATTTGCAAGCAGTTGCTGATGAAGAGCACTTCATTACTTCAAACACTGAAGAAGAACTGGGTTTTATAGTTGTTCAACCCTTGTAGTTAAGAGTGGGAGGGCAATGGAGTTCTCAGAGAACACAGCCCACCTGTACCCAATCTCATCTATATCTCATCTACTGAATTTACTTTTCCTTGCACCAGCCAGAGTCTGTAACTATTCTTTTCCTCAAGTACCAGTGTTTTCCCAAGCATTTTGCAAATTGGCACTTCCAGCCTCTTTTCTGAATCAGTCTGGGAAGTGTTACCTGACCAGCGTTACCATGTGAAATGGGCCACATTCACCTTCCCTTTGTGGTTTCAGTGCCAAAGGCTGTTTGCTCAAAACTTGTTGAACACCAAGCTCCACTTGGAAGTGGCTTCAGTGTTTTCTCAGCCTCTGAAGACCAACAGCTGGTCACCAGAAACGTGTGTCAGGGGCTCTTACACCACCTTCATGTGGCCTAGAGCTTGAAATCAGCCCTTTCAAAATCTTACCATTCATTACCTGGTTGTGTTGGGCAACTCAAAGCTAAGTAGAAGGTCTGAGATGCAGAGTGAAGGTTGGAAGGAGATGGTGGGGCAGACAGAGAAGTAGGAGGCCACTGACTACCGTCATGTCCAGAAATACCAGCTGTTTATCCCAGAACATCCCAGAGTTAAGGTTGTTCTCCCAGGGTCAGAGTCTGAGAAGAGGAGCTTTGTGGTGACTCCACTTTCTCTGACTGCTATCAGCATGTGAGAGAAAACTGTCTGTGCTGGTGTGGTCCTCCTGCAGGCACCCACCTATTCCTGGGAAAGGCGACAAAGATGGAAGAAGATAGTTTTAAAAGCAGAGCATGAGTCACACAGAGCTGGTGAAAAGCTCTGGTGAAGCCTCCCTTGACCAGCCAGGCACCCCCTGCTATCTGGGGGGGGTGGGGGGGTGCTTTTGGGGGCACCTCCAGCAGTAGCAACTGGCCCAGGCTGGATCTGAGCCTGTGAAATAAGGGATAAAAAGCTGGATTACAGGTCTGGGGAGCCCACCCAGGGCCCTACAGCCGGCCAAGCACCAGGCATGAGGATGGATACACAGGCCATGGAAAGACCTCATCCAGAGTATATTTGGTTTGTCTTGTGTGACACAGAGAACCTGAGTTATTATTTGATCCTGCTCTGAGTAATAACCAGATAAATGGGCCTGCGGATTTCCAAATAAACATTTTAATAAATGACGGGTGAATTAAAGGAGAGCTGCTCCCCCCCCCCCCCCCCCCGCTCCCAATATTAATGTTCAAATGAAGGCAGGCAGTGTCTAACAGAGCCTCGTGTACTGTAAATACATTTCTTGCACTGTCACATATAAACACTGGAGAGATGGAGATCAAAAGGTCTCGCTGTGCAGAGCAGAGCCGTGTGATGAAGTGAACATGTTGCTTTGTGGCTGGGGTGGGGTGATGGGACGCCTGAGAATAACAGACTGGCTGGAGACATAGGAGCCCAGAAGGCCTGGGGGGCCTCAAAGGGGAAAAGAAAAAAAAAAAAATCCCCACTAGCAGCAGGAAAAATAAATAATTCCGTTATCTCTGATGAATTTCTGCCTTTGATCTAGTTTTTCCTCTCCCTCGTGCTGCTTTTTCTTCCCCCCCTTACTCATAGTCCCCCCCATCCCCCCTTCCCAGCTCCCCCTCGGACACTTTTTTCCCCCCTTCCCCTCTCTCGCCGTTTGATTTATCCCACGGAGCCTGACGGGCGCTGATGAATGGGCAGAGCTCGTCTGCCCGTAGCCCTGCCCCGGCGTCTGCCAGGACATCCCCGGCTTCTTTTCATTCCTGGAAACCCGGTGTCCCGCCGGGCAGCCTCGGGCAATATATTTGCTTCGCGGGTTGTGCTTTCCTCGGCTGCGGGGGGGGAAGATGCTTCCCCTGCCTCTCCACGCACACACACACACACACACACAAAGCCCAGCCCGCCCCATCCCGGGGTTATTTAGCTTAACCTTGACAGCTGCTAAATAATTGGGTGTTTCTTCCACAGCCAGTACCTCCTTGCTGAGCCAGGGGAGGCCACATGGGTGCCTCTGATATTTCCCTGCAGCGTTGCCAACAAAAAAAAAAAAATAACGAAGATGGGTTTTTGGAAGCAGAGCAGAACGCAGTGGAAGTGGTGTGAGTTGGGACAGTGGCTAAGGAGGGGGAACAGCCTGTTGAGGGGGATGAACAGGGAGCTGTGGTGGGTTTCCTCCTCCTCAGGGCTTGCTGAGCTTCTGGGATGACCCTTGCAAGCAGAGGAGAGAAGAGTGACACCAAAACATTGTTTTGTCTGCAGCTTAGCTCAGCTTTGAAATTCAGGTCCTAAAAAAGCCCAAGTCATGGCAAAAGTCAGCCCAAGTGAGTGACTCAGGGAACTGTCAGTGCCCAGATGGTGATGCCTTTTTAAAAGCCTGCCTTTTTTGTTTCTCCATGCTTGATAACACCGTGAAAATCCATCAAAACCACACCATGGGCTGTTTGTAAACCACCAGCGTTTCTCTGCAACTACAGAGCCTAAGAAATTTTGTCCCTCAAGCTGGAAGAAGATACCACAAGATGGTGTGTAACAACCCTCCTGGAGCCATCCCTCCTGCTCCAGCTGTTCTCCACTGTCCCACTCCTCTGCTGGCAGCGGACAGACCTCTGGGTTGATGCATCAGCTGTTTCCTATGACCTGAAGCCAAAATTCACACAGTAGCTTGACCATTAAATTCTTAAAAAGTCCATTAAAAAAAGCACCTCACAATTCTGCTTTGACATCTCCTCTCTCCCAGCCCAGCTGGTTCGAACTTTTACTTCTATATCACATTTAATATTTACAATTTCCATAAAAATCCCTGTGAAATATGTGGTATTTCTGTTTGATTTAAGCTCACAGATCTAGCCCAGCTCCTTATACAGATTTTTTCCCCCTTCTCTATTTCCTTATGCCTCCAGTTATGTTCTGGTTGATCATTCCTTATTTTCCATCCCCTGGAGATGTCTAAATAATGGCATCTTCCACCTCTGGGCTCCTTGGCCCTGAGTGAACTCATCCTTCTCCTTAACTTAAAAATGGATGAGTCATATTTGAAGCTGTTTACATTGACACAGAGTTCTGGTTTCCCCTGTAACCTGTTCACTGATCCACTTACCTCTTCAAAATCCTCTGTCCTCTAATAATATTCTTGGTGTAATTTCCTATTTTAGTTCCAAAAGAAAAAAAGTTTTCTTCATGAAAGCATTTTAAGAGTTTTTGTACAGTCAGTATGCTCATGGGAACCTGCTGGCAAGGAAATACCTCCAGACTTCTTATCCTCACTCAAATGTATGCAACCCTTGAAAATTTCCATATGACCCCAGTAGAGTCTCAGAGTGGGTCAGAGGCAGAGCTGGAAGGGGAAACTGGATCTCTCCAAGGCTGTGTTTCCTCTCCTAACCCATTTTGGTGCCCACCCAGCCTCGTGTCAGCAATTTTACCTTTGTGTATGGAACAATCAGGAGCTCCCACACATCCCAGAAGTGGGTTTGGGGGCTGTGAGATGAACAGTAGCAAACACAGCACTAGGGGAGGTCACATCCAGCCCCTGGGCTGGGCTTCAGGACAGGGAGCTCCCAGGCATCATCCAGATGCAGTTTGAAGACATCCAGAGATGGCAAATCCATCACTTCCCATGGGGAGCTGTGCCAGAGTTAATCTCCCTCATTTGAACATGCGGGCCTCGGTTTTGCTTGGAATTTGCAGGGCTTCAGCTTTTGATTTGTTGTGCAGTTTTCCTTGCAGAAGCACAGCCCCCTGCCTGGCCAGTGCCTGGTGAGTTTGCAGGCCTGACACCCTGGGGAAGGGCTCAGACAGCCTTTCTGGGCTGCCTATCCAGGGTGTTTATTAATTCAAATTTTTTTCTATACTCAATAAGAAGCTCTGTTCCCTCACAGTCACCTCCTTTTATTAATAAGGAATAAACAATTGTGTTTCTGTTATAAAGAAATAGATACATTTCCTTAGGTATGGTTAGGAATTCTTACACTTTAAAAAAAATGTTCTGGTTTAAATAGATTTTTTTTTCCCCTCTAGATTTCCCTGAAATTATATTTTGCAAAGAACAATCAACAATCATTGATCAGTAAGGGGCCCTTACTGATATCCTGGGGATATCCTGCTGTGCAGATGTGGCTGCAGGCAAGTTCTCTGGTGTGGACCAAGGGACAGAGTTAAGTCATTCCCTGTCCTCTAAAGATAATTCCATTGAGTCCCTTCATCAGACAGAGAATATTTTGTTCTTTTTAAAGGCTCCTGTTCCAGTGGGGGAAGTTTTTGAGCTACTACAGGAAATCAGGTGGATAATCTTTAAAAATCCCCAGAGCCTCCAGCTTGGGGCTTGGCTTTTTCCAGAAGTGAAAGTAGGAAGGAGACATGGACGTGTTGAGTTCTTGGTCTGGGGAATTTATTCTCTTTTTCTCCTAAAATGAGGTGGATAAACAGCTTCCAGGTGGTCTTACTGTAGAAGTGAGGTCACTTCTCTGCTGGAGTGGTGTTAACTAAGGAGAGGTGAGGGCTCATGCTCTGATTGAGGGGTATCCAACCCCTGCTGGGGATGAGGGGTGATAAACAGGCTGAAGGCTTTTGCATTCCCTCCCAGCCTTCAGAGCCCTATTGGGGAAAGCCCTTTGGATGAAGCAGCCCTTGGTGAGCAGAACACTTGGAGTGAGCAGCAGGAGAGAAAGCTGCTGCCCGCTCCATAAAAATAAGTCCCCTGCTGCAGATTTCTTGGGAAGTTTCTTGAAATCTTTTAAAAGGTCCATAAAAAAAAATAAAAAGCCTTGCAGTTCTGCTTTGACATCTCCTCTCACCCAGTCTCTCTGGTTGAAACTTTTGTTTCTGTATCACGTTCAATATTAACAATTTCCATAAAACCCTCTATGAAATATGTGACATTTCTGTCTAATTCAAGCCACTGATCCAACAAAGCTCCTTGTGCAGGTTTTTCCAAACGTTTTTGCTCTGTGCTTTAACTCTCTGCATTTAACTGAGGCTTTGCTGCCTCTGGTCCTCAGTTTCCACCATGTGCTGCTCACCCTGCAGATGGAGGTGACGGCTCTGAGAGATGCTGGGGACCAGCTGAGCAGGCTGGAGCTTACCTGCCAGCACAGGGAGCTCCTTGTAGCAGCAACCTGAGGAGGAGGCTGTTGATCAAATGTTTTTGGAGGACCAGGATCGTGTGCATTTCGCTGAGTGACTCCCAGAAACAGCCCAGGCTGCAGCCGCTCGGCCATCGCGCCGTCGCCTTATCTCTACCCCGAACATCAGAGAGCTGATCTTGCTCCTGAGGCCAGGACCTGACAGCCTTGTACATTAGCACTTTTTTAAAGTGATGTCCACTTTTGAAATAGTACCTGTCCTGAGAGTGGTCACTTCATTTGACAAATGCCAGCGATGACAGCTGGACACCACTTTACAAACTCCAGCCTTCTGCCTGCCCTGTGAGGGAGGAGAGCTGGGTTCCCCTTTGCTGTGTCAAGATGTTGGGATGTCGTGCCCTCTCTGAGCCCACAGCCAAGGTCTATTTGGACCTTGGAAATGGGCTGTTCCCTCTGGGATATGTGCCTGGAACCCAGCAGCAGGACAGTGCACGGAGCACCATCAAACAGGGCAGCTGAGGGCAGCGAGCAGGTAGATTGGGGATTTCCCTAAAGGACAGTGGGGATTTGTCACCCTTAATGTCTACCCAGAGCCAGGGGTGAAGGCAGGCAGAAAAAACACTCATCTCCTCGCTGCAGGAAGGCTTGGGCTGAAGATTTCTGGATGAGGCTCCTGAACAATTTGTCTGCGCCAGTGCTTGGCTCAAAAGCTGTTTTGCCCTGGAGAGCACTTGCTCTGGTGGCCAAAGGGACTTGCCTGACTCACTGGGGTTGCTGTAAGAGCCTGGGCAAGAGCAGACAGAGGCTTCTGGTGACCATGCAGCTGGACAAGGGAGGCAGAGGAGAATTCCCTCCCTGCTCTGCTAAGCCTGGCGAGAGCTCTTGTGCTGTTGCTGGAGCACTGCTGGGCTGTACAAATCCCCCCCGAAACCTGCACTGAACCAACACGACTGAAGTGACAAATGAAGAAAGCTGGGAAACACCAGACTTTGAGTCACTTGATTAATTCTCTGCCTTTTATTTAAATAGCAGGTTAAATACATAATTTCCTTGGATTGTGGTACCCTGCTGAGGATTTCTGGCAGAGGCCCGAGGATTGTGTTGTTGTGGTTCTTGAGTGATGTTTGTGTTGCATTTAATGTGAATGGGTGACTCACAGCCTTTATATGTGAGGGGTGGGGGGAGCAGCTGGGATGTTTTGGCCGCTTGCCTGTGCCGTTGGATGCCCACCCACTGCTAGAAAACTGAATTCTCAGCCCTGTAATTCAACAGGAATAATATGTGGGGAGGAGCAGAGAGAGCACACAGGAGGGCAGGGCACAAGCAGACCTCACTGAGGTCTTTACCGTCTTCTGGGGCTCAGTGAAGCATCCCAAAATTTCCTATATTATTCCCATACTCCCAGCAGGGTTTCCTAGAGAGCAGAATGTGCATGTGGGCAGTACAGTGAGTAAGTGCTCTGGGAAACACCAGCTTTTCTGTTTGTGCCCAAAGTCCTTCAATCCAGCATGCCATGCACACATGGGTGTGTTTGGGTCACCGTTGCCCCTTGGCAGTGCCCTGGTGAGCACTGGAGACCTCAGGGCAGCCAGTGAGTCCTCCACAAACCCCTGAACCTGGTAACATTTTCAGACTGAGGCAGAGAAAATGTATTTTGGGAAGCTCTGGCATAGCTGAACTCTCTTCTTGTGATCGATAGAGGAAAAGGCTTTAAGTGCTCTTCAGGCATCTCCCTGGCCACTATTACTGCTCTGAGTTAGTGTGTTGGTTTTCTTCTCTCCCTTGTCTCTGTGGGTCTTCCTCATTTCCCTGTGTTCTTCTACACTGTTTCCCCTGTACACCATCTCCTGTGCCAGCCCTCCCTCTCTCCCCTTAACATAAATACATACAGAAACACAGAATATCCCAGGTTGGAAGGGACACACAATGGTCATCAAGTCAAAACCCTGTCCCTGCACTGCACAACCCCAAGAATCCCACCATGTGCCTGTTGGACGGGGATGGCCTGGGTGGACCAGCTGCATGGAGAGCTGGGACATTGCAGAAGGATGGTTGTCCCTCCTCTTAATTGCCACAGGGAAGTGCTCCAGGCTCATTTGGGCTCCTGGTCAAGGGGATCCTCAGCAGCTTGTTCCCAGCTCACCAGCTTTTTGGCAATTGTGGGCTTGGGGTGGAAATCAGACGAATTTTTTCTCCCTTGACAGGCTCTTAGATGTCTTCCCCAACCCCCAACTCAGTGTGTTCTGGCCATCCCTCCATCTCTCGGTGCCTCTTGATAGGGGTGACCTTCCTATGCCGCTGCCATCTGTCCCCACATGCCTCCCTCCACCTTCACCAAGACCCAAATTATGATGTGAAACTTGAACACTTATGGACAACTGGCACAGCCCAAGCTGAGCCTGCAATTTCCTGGCTCATAAAAACATGAGCTTCCTTCAGGCCCAGGTCTCTGCCAGGTCATACAGCTCCGAGTCCCACATCACCTCCCCAAGGCCCCCCACTCCCAAAATATTTTGCGACACCAGCCCATGAGCTGGATTTTTTTTTTTTTTTTTTTATTGCTCCATATGTTGGAGACACATGGAAAAACGCATTGGAGAAATCCCTTTAGCGAGGGAGTGAAAAGCCCCCGAGTTTACAGGGTGTTGCAAATAATCTGAGGCAAAACAAATGTTTAAGGCTGCCTCGACTGCCAATTTTGAGTACATTGTTTTAAATGCACAAAAACAGGCCAAGGGGCAGTAGTTAATGGGCCAGTAATTTTCTTCCTTTCTAGACACCCCAGAGCAACAAATAGCAAATATTCCTTGGGAAAGGAATCAAGTGTGGGGGGCTTTTTACTTAACATATCAAAAGCCATCATTGACTCACCCTCGGAGCTGCTGCTCCTTCCAGCGAGGGGCTTTTACAAGCAATAACCTGTTTGGGAAGCAGAGCAGTGAAGCCACACAGCCCAGTTTGCAGCTTATTGTTGGTGCTGGCTTTTATAAGACACTGTGGGGGCTCACAACAGACCTGCTTTTTGTTACCCAGTCCATTAAACAGCACAACCTGAGCTAAAGAGCAGCGGGGGACGGAGCCCCCAGGGACCCTCCCGAGCCGACCCCTCTGCTTCTGTAATAAACTCAGCAGCATCCCACTTAGGGCTGGAGCAGCAAAGAGCCTGTACAGAGAGGCTAATGTATTGCTGCAGGGAAGGTCAAGTGTGAAAAGACCCAGGGCTGGGATTTTCCGAGAGGTTTGGGTTGTTGCTGCAAGATTAGTTGGCCAAAATGCCGCTGGTCCTTGCGGGTTTGTTGCTGATGGTGTGTCAAGCCCTGAGTAAGGGACTTCTGCATCCTTGTTGAGAAGGTTTCTCTCAGCAGGATCTTGTGGATGTTACAGTGGTCTACAGCCCAGGAGATGTGGCAGGGATAGGACCTGAGGGAATGGCACAGGGCTGAGTTGGGGAGGTTTAAGCTGGGTATTAGGAAGAGGTTCTTGCCCCAGGGGGTGATCGGGCACTGAATAGGATCCCCAGGGAAATGGTCACAGCCCCAAGCCTGCCAGAGTACAAGAAGTTTTTGGACAATGCTCTCAGGTGCATGATGGGATTTTTGGGACTCTTGGACACACCTCTTGGTCCTGGTTCAGTCTTCACCTGGGCTCCTGTTTCTGCCCAGATGGGCTTTGGCCCCGAGGCAAAGCCAGTGACTCTTTGGAAGAGCAGCAGCTGCTGTGGGAAAGCTGCAGCTCCCTGGAATACTGGAGAAAAGTGTGTTTTGGAGGGCTTCAGAGGTGAGGAGGACAAAATACCTTCTTTGGGGGGAATGGGTCACAAAAAGGGCATGTGCTTGCTGTCTTGGCAGGAACCACAGCTGGCAGCATGGGACACTGCTGGGACCAGTCTCTGCAGACCCTGGTGGTCAGTGCTTGGGGACATCAGCTGAGGGATGTCCCAAGCTGGAGAAGGCAACCAGTCCTTATTTGAACTTCTCAAACCTTTCTGAGCCTGCAGTTGGTTTCATTGTCTTCTGTCAAGGTGTTCTCCAACTGGATAACTGGATTGAAAGGGAAAAATCTTTCCTGTATAGAATCTGTCACCTGACCAGCACCTCGAGATCCTTCTCTTCCATTGTCAGAAGAGGAAAGAGGGTGTCCCATTTGCTCTATCTACCCATAGCCTGGCTGCTCATCCCATTATGACATGGGGTTTTTGGGAGTGGATGAAGAGCAGGAGCAGCTTTGGGCAAAAATTTGTCACCTTGAAACCTGGACACCTAAGGAGAGTTTAAGTTCCTTGCCTGAAGTATGAGCTGCAAAACTAAGTTCAGCATTCTGTGAGGTGGGAAATAACCCCTGGCATCCCAGCCCTATCTGCTCTTTCCTGCCCATCTATTTTTGCCATGAAGAAAAGGGAGAAGAAGGGACTAAACTTTGCTTTTCACAGCCCCCAAATGCTCTGCCTGCGTGCAAAGGGCACAGGCACTCTCTGCCTTATTCCCTTCCTGGATCTGCTGGTGTTTTCTCAAGGAATAACCCTCTGGAGGACTTAAATTCTTCCCTCACCTCCAGCCCATCCCCTCTCAGGCAGCAGGAAGGAAAATCCTGCAATGCCCAGCCTGCTGCGTGCAGGGCTCACAGATCATTTGGCCACAGCAAAACTCAGGGTGGGCTAAAAGTGTGGGGTGGAAAAAAAAAACAACAAACAAAACAATAATTTTTACAATAAATTTAGCCTGACTGAAGCCCCTGGTGTCCTTCCTCTGCAGGGGCTGCCCTTGGTCTTCAGCTGCTGTCACTTGCTGTCACTTGAGCAGAGCATCTTCATGTCATCCAAGGAGGCTGTAGGCATCCAGGAAAGACCTGTGTCTGATTGTCCTTCCCCGAGTGCTTTTAGTGTTTCATTTTGAGGTTTTAACCTTTTGGCAGGTTGTCTCCTCTCTGCCAGAGCTGGGGGAGGAAAAGCAATTGCTACAAAATGCTCAAGGTCTGTGGGATAACACCAAGGTTGGCACAGGTTGCAGTTTTCACCAGTATTTTTAGTTGGGAAAAATAGAGATCTGGCAATCTGGGAATGTTTTGGGAGCATGTTCTGGCATACTACTTTAGAAAAGTGAATTTCCCCTTGAATCCAAACTGTCCACCTCTGTAAATTTAGAATGGCCCTGTCATTTGGTTTGGAACAATCTTTCCTTTAAATTTTATTTCATCTTTGATTTTGAGGGTTTTACTCAAATTGACCTAATTACTTTGAAGCAAAACATCTGGATGAGTTCAGTGCTTTAAACAAATTGACAATTTATTTACTTGCAAACCCAGGGTGTTCCCTTGTGAATCAGGACAATTCTAATCAAATCCCCTCTGTGATAATTCAGCTACATGTTTTTGTGCACGGATACCCTCTATTGCCCCAACCCTGGAGGTGTCCAAGGTTCAGGCTGGATGGGACTTGGAGCAACCTGGGCCAGTAGAAGGTGTCCCTGTCCATGACAGGGGGTTGAAATAAGAAAATCTTTAAGGTCCCTTCCAACTAAACCCCCTCTGTGATTCTATTGCACTCCTGAGCCAGAAGAAGTTTGTTATTTCGAGTTTGAAAGAAATTTATTCTACTTATTTCTAATCTACAAAGTGTGGGTTGCAGGTCTCTGGGTGGATGAAAACTTAAGGAGGAGTAATTCCAGTTCACTAAGGGGTTCAGGACTGGGACAGGGACTTCAAGGGCTGGACAGTGCCGAGCATCCCGTGGTCCAGCACTGGGGGATGCTGCGGCCGAGAGATTTCCACGGAGACGGGAAGATACCGAGTGTGAGATGCGGTTTGGTCGCCGCTGATGTTGCCGAGGTGGCAATAGCTTGGCCGGATCCCCCCAAAGAGACAGTGGGACGCCTCGGGGGGTGCCCCAGCCCGTCCCGGGCCGGCAGCGCTGCGGGGGCTCTCGGGGGGCTCGGGGCGAAGGGGGCGGGTGACACCTTGTGGCGGCGGCTCCTCACCGGGGCTGTGTCCCGACAGCAGAGGATGCTCGGCTATTCCAGCTCAAACCCCAGAGTCTGGGAGGGGGAGAGTTTCTCCAGGCCACTAAACGTTCCCTGGGAGTTTGGCTGCCGTCAGAAGCAACCGCACAGCTCGGGCTCTGGCAGGGTGTGAGGGTGGAGCTGGGGGTCAGGAAGCCCCGGTGTTCTGCAGGAGGCTGAATTCACCGATTTTCCCACCCTTAGGCCAAGTAGGAAGTGAAAATTTCAGCTGTGGATGGGTTTTTCTGGGTTCATGCCTTGATGGGGACATGGGATGCTCAGTTCACTCTGTCCTGATTCTGCCCAGGGGACTTAAAACCTGATGGAGGGTCTGTAATCCAACATGAACTCACTGCTGTGAGATGCCAGGGAAGCCAGAAATATCAGGGGCTGGAAACCTTTAGAAAGCAGAGGGCTCTCTCTCAGGGGATGTTAAACACCAGGGCTTGGAGAAAACTTGGGATGTCCCTGGACCACTGGTAGCTGAGGCTGGAGTAAATCCATGCACATGTTGCTGCCTTGCCTGACTGCCTGAGGCTGCCTGGTGTGAGGAGGAGGATGCTGAGCCAGCTGGGTGTCCAGACTGACCCCTTGCTGGTGGTTTTTATGGATTTTGTGTCTTTTGGGAATCTGTTTCAGACCCAGATGTCTGAGAGTTCATCACACCCTCAACTGCAGCCAGTGCCTGTTCCTGTGTTCTGGTGTGGGGAGGAGGGACAAACACCCTGCTTTCTTGGGAGATGAGGAGGTTTTACAGTGTCTGGCTCTTTAGGCTGCTTATTCTGTGCAGGAGAAGGTTAATCCCTGGGCAAGGATGATGGTTGGGACTGTGCTACTGCTGAGCAGCTTGGAGATTTTCTTATTCCCCTTGATCTCCTTATCCCCTGGATCTCAGCACCCTCCTGCCTCTGTCCTGGTCCCCAGGAGAGACAGGGACCTGCCTCCCCTGAGCTGCTGGGGGAGCAGCCTCAACCTTTGCAGTCAGCAATGCCTGGTGCATCCACCCCTCCAGCTGCAGAGCAGCTCCAGCAGGAATCAAGGAATAAAGTGGCCCTGGGGGTTTTGGTACCTGTAGGTCACTGGGCTCCTGCTCTTTAGCTCGGACACCCCTTCCCTGACTGCCAGCAGCACGAAGCAGGGTCCATCTCCTGCTCTGTGTGTGTACTTTTGGTGGTGTAAGGTCCCTGGTTTGAGTCGCTGTGGCTTTTTGGGGTGGGACTTTCTCGGTTCATACAGATCCATGTGGAAGCAGGACTTGGAATGCAACTGGGATTTGGTATATGATGGAGGGACTGTAGCTGTAGATACTGCAATGCTGCGAATAATCAAGTGGATTTTGTAGTGCTGTGGGGAAGGAAACATGGAGTGAGACCCTATTTTGGGAGTTGTGGTTCTCCTCCCCCCCATCAAGAACCAATATTGGAGGGGGCAGGTGCTCCCCACAGAGGCTTTTGAGAGCTCCTCTTTAGGCAGCTGAGTTGATGGAGGGTTAATGATTCGAGAAGGATGGAAAGGTTTAACTCTACCCTGCCTCAGCCACCATTTTTCTGGTTGGGTGGGCAGGAGGCTTAAAATGCCACTTTGGCTGGCAGAAAGATGGGGGCCAGGGGAAGGGTGAAGAAAAAAAAAAGCTTTTACTTCCAAAAATAACTCTGGAACAAAATGAAGAGGTCAGAGGGCGAGCAGGGAAACAGAGAAGTGCCTTCCCCTGGGTCCAGCACTGGAGTTCTCATCCTCTGAGTACCTGAGGAAGGAGAGCTTGGCTGTATTAAAGGCAGTCCCCTGCTGCAGAGCTAAAACAAGCTGTGGCACGGTGAGCACTGGCACGTGTGAGAGCAGACAGGTGATGATGGCACAGGGCATCTCACTGCCCTTCCTCCACTGCCTGGTTGGAGTTGAGTCTGCCCCAGATCGTCCTCTCAACAAACTCTTCTCTTCTGGGCAGTCAGAGCTGGGATACAGTGGGACATGGCCACGGTGGCATCACTGTGATGGCCATGGCACCTCTCATCACCTGGGTCTCTGGATCTTGTGTAGTGATGCTGCTTCCCAACCCCAAGACTCCCATGACACTGGCATGGGGCAGGAGGGGACACTGAGGGGCTCCTCTGCTCCTTACCCACATGTGTGCTGGTCCATGCCCATGGATGTCTGTCTGGAGATGAAGTTGGGATTACCCAGAGGGTGGAAACATTTGTGGGGTTTCACCAGGCTCTGCCTGCACCGGAGGGAAGATCAGCAGAGAGGGAGAAAGGACTGGGTGCATGAACCCAAGCAGAGGCATGAGGACATGTGACAGCTGGGGACCCCTGTCCATCCCCCCTTTGCAGAGCAGGATTTGATTTGGGTAAAGGGAGATGCTGGGACCATGTTTGTGGTGGTTGTGGGGGGGGGCTCTGCTGAAAGTGTTGCAAGTGGGAAAGGAGGAACCTGCTGCTCTGGTGGCTTTTATTTTTCCCTACCCCTCTTGATCTAAACACCAGTTTCCCACCCTTACACCGAGCTCAGGGCTTCTTGAAGATTTTTCTTCTAACATCTTAGCACTGGTCAGAGGGAGCAATCCCCGAGCTGGCAGCTTTTCAGCACCAGGACACAGGGAAATCCCTTAGCCAAGTGGGAAAAAAACAGAATGACATCCCAAAGGGTGTGTGATGACCAAAAGAGACCATCCCGTAGCCTCCCTACAGGGATCTGTGGCCTCATTATCCAGGACAAGGTGAGCACAGGGGCTGTCCTTGCTCCCTGGACCCAGCACCCACCCCTGGATCCAGCACCCATCCCTGAACCCAGCACCCATCCCTGAACCCAGCACCCATCCCTGAACCCAGCACCCATCCCTGCTCCACGTGAGGGGCTTCTCTGTGGGTCCCAGTGCCTGATGCTGCAAAGGCCTCCTCCTGTGCCCGGAGCTGTTTCCCCAAAATGGGGATTTACAAACAGAGATGATGCAGGGAGCATTTTAAGACCAAATGTTGGTTGTGCATTTAATCAGCAGTGGTGGTCAGTGTGCCAGGAAATGCTGTTATTCCTTCTCTTCCCAGAGCTGGGAGATGATAAACACTGGGGTCTGCCTCCATTCAGCTGTGATCCATCAAGGCGGGGGGGGGGGACTGGCCCCAGAGAGCAGGTGAAGGGAGGTCAGTGATTGTGTAAACAGGCACTTTAGAGTTCACCCCGAGCTGGTATTACTGTAATTCATTAGAGGTGTCAGCCTGCTTTGTAGTTCCTTGCTTGGAGAACCCCTTGCCTGGCAGCTTCCAACATCCAGCCTTGCCAGCAGGAAAATAAACCTCAGGAGATGGCTTTGCAGGAGGCAAAGTTGCAGTTGCACTCCCCTCACCAGCTTTTACTCTGCTGCAACACTTCACCCCCCCCAAAAAAAAGGCACCAAAATTCCCCTTCCCAGCAGTGGGGAAGCCCCACACGGGATATAAACTGCCAGAGGCTCATGTGGAAGCTACGGACACTGGGAAGGATGGAATGCTGTGGAGGGCAGCCCCACCAGCTCAGCTGGGCACGCTGGCACAGTGGTGGTGATGCTGAAGGTCAAGCTACAGGGAAAGGAGAGAGAAGAGTGGTGGTCAGCTCTGCCCAGAGGATAATAACACCTCCCAGGTGGGATGAAGCCTCTCTTTCCAACCAAAATATCCCTGCAGGTGCTCCTGGAGGTACATATCCTTCAGGTACAGCAGAGGAAGAGGTGTTAGGAAAAGCTGTGAGGGCACTAAAAGCAGTTTGAGTTGTGTCCCTAGAGAAGGAATGGGCCCTTTGGATGGGGTGGGAGGAAGGAACAACCCTGGGATGCAGTGGGACTGTCATCACTCATAGTCTTTGCATCAAGCTCTGCTCAGTGAGGAGGGTGAGCTGCAAGGCACAGCACCTTGTTCTGGTAATGGGACAAGGGGAAATGGCCTCAGGTTGGATATCAGCAAAACATTCTTCACTGAAAGAGTGGTTAAGCGTTCGAACAGGCTGCTGTTTGAACTGCAGGGAAGTGGTGGAGTCACCATCCCTCTAAGTGTTCAAAAAACAAACAGACTTTGCCATATGGTGAGTGGGCACGGTGGTACTCAGCTGAGGGCTGGACTCGATCTTGAAGACCTTTTCTCACTTTAATGGTTCCATTCTTCTAAACAAATGACTGTTAACCCAGGTGACAATTTTCATTTCTCCCTTATCTGCCTCCTCGATGCCACAACCTGCTCTAATCCCATCTCTCCACTTGCCAAGCCCCTTACAGAATGCTGCATTCCCAAATAATTCCAACCTCTCCTTCCCTGTTGCCAAGGGAGTGAGTGTGTGCTGGCAGGGGAAACAGGCCTGTCGTGGACCCACTTGTGATGCCTTAGTGCTGGAATGAGAAAACAAGTGTGGGCTCCCAGCTCTGTAGTCACTAATAAACCATCTGGCTTTGCTTGTTTTAATTGTGTGGTGCCCCGATGAGGGTCAGCGAGGAGAGAGGGTGCCCTACATTCTCACCCGTGGCATTTGGTCAGGAATAATTGTGCTGAGCCCAGCACTGGGGCCTTTGATTCCCAGCCAAGGCAGGCAGGTGCTTTCAATATTCCCCCTGCTAAGCCCCTCCGATGGGCAAAAGTGTTTGCAAGATGCACGTGGTGCAGGGGGGAGCTCAGCCCGGGTTGGTGGCAAGTCCCTGGTCGGGGCTGCCCCGTGGTGCTGTGTCACAGCCGTCCCTCGTCGCGCCGTGCCCTTCCCATGCTGCCTGTCCCTGTGTGCGGCTCTGCCGAGGTGTCAGAGGTGGCCTGTCACCCTGTGCTGCCTTGGAGCAGCGTGAGCAGTGCCCAGTGCTCTCCCCTCCCTTCCCACTGCTGTCTGTCCCTCACTGCTCTCCTAAATTCTCCCTCCGTCCATGCCCAGGTGTCAGCTCTGGTTAGTCCATTTGGGGTGGGATGAAGCAGCTGCATCCCTGCACCAAGGGCTGTTCCTGCAGCTCAGGAAGCCTCTGGCCACCTCCATAACCCTCACAAAAGCGAGGGTCCTTGGGTTACCCCCCAGTGCTGGAGCACAAAGAGCCCAGCAGTGGCAAAGGGAACCCCTGTTTGCACCCCTGGCTGTGTCACCGGGCTTTCC
>NW_020956430.1:117432-120064 GCF_003031625.1 Empidonax traillii
TCTGCTGAAAGTGTTGCAAGTGGGAAAGGAGGAACCTGCTGCTCTGGTGGCTTTTATTTTTCCCAACCCCTCTTGATCTAAACACCAGTTTCCCACCCTTACACCGAGCTCAGGGCTTCTTGAAGATTTTTCTTCTAACATCTTAGCACTGGTCAGAGGGAGCAATCTCCGAGCTGGCAGCTTTTCAGCACCAGGACACAGGGAAATCCCATAGCCAAGTGGGAAAAAATCAGAATGACATCCCAAAGGGTGTGTGCTGACCAAAAAAGACCATCCCATAGCCTCCCTACAGGGATCTGTGGCCTCATTATCCAGGACAAGGTGAGCACAGGGGCTGTCCTTGCTCCCTGGACCCAGCACCCACCCCTGGATCCAGCACCCATCCCTGCTCCACGTGAGGGGCTTCTCTGTGGGTTCCAGTGCCTGATGCTGCAAAGGCCTCCTCCTGTGCCCGGAGCTGTTTCCCCAAAATGGGGATTTACAAACAGAGATGATGCAGGGAGCATTTTAAGACCAAGTGTTGGTTGTGCATTTAATCAGCAGTGGTGGTCAGTGTGCCAGGAAATGCTGTTATTCCTTCTCTTCCCAGAGCTGGGAGATGATAAACACTGGGGTCTGCCTCCATTCAGCTGTGATCCATCAAGGCAGGGGGGGGACTGGCCCCAGAGAGCAGGTGAAGGGAGGTCAGTGATTGTGTAAACAGGCACTTTAGAGTTCACCCCGAGCTGGTATTACTGTAATTCATTAGAGGTGTCAGCCTGCTTTGTAGTTCCTTGCTTGGAGAACCCCTTGCCTGGCAGCTTCCAACATCCAGCCTTGCCAGCAGGAAAATAAACTTCAGGAGATGGCTTTGCAGGAGGCAAAGTTGCAGTTGCATTCCCCTCACCAGCTTTTACTCTGCTGCAACACTTCACCCCCAAAAAAAAAAAAGGGCACCAAAATTCCCCTTCCCAGCAGTGGGGAAGCCCCACACGGGATATAAACTGCCAGAGGCTCATGTGGAAGCTACGGACACTGGGAAGGATGGAATGCTGTGGAGGGCAGCCCCACCAGCTCAGCTGGGCACGCTGGCACAGTGGTGGTGATGCTGAAGGTCAAGCTACGGGGAAAGGAGAGAGGAGAGTGGTGGTCAGCTCTGCCCAGAGGGTAATAACGCCTCCCAGGTGGGATGAAGCCTCTCTTTCCAACCAAAATATCCCTGCAGGTGCTCCTGGAGGTAAATATCCTGCAGGTACAGCAGAGGAAGAGGTGTTAGGAAAAGCTGTGAGGGCACTGTGAGTTTGAGTTGTGTCCCTAGAAAAGGAATGGACCCTTTGGATGGGGTGGGAGGAAGGAACAACCCCGGGATGCAGTGGGACTGTCATCACTCATAGTCTTTGCATCAAGCTCTGCTCAGTGAGGAGGATGAGCTGCAAGGCACAGCACCTTGTTTTGGTAATGGGACAAGGGGAAATGGCCTCAGGTTGGATATTAGCAAAACATTCTTCACTGAAAGAGTGGTTAAGCGTTTGAACAGGCTGCTGTTTGAACTGCAGGGAAGTGGTGGAGTTACCATCCCTCTAAGTGTTCAAAAAACAGACTTTGTCATATGGTGAGTGGGCACGGTGGTACTCAGCTGAGGGCTGGACTTGATCTTGAAGACCTTTTCTCACTTTAATGATTCCATTCTTCTAAACAAATGACTGTTAACCCAGGTGACAATTTTCATTTCTCCCTTATCTGCCTCCTCGATGCCACAACCTGCTCTAATCCCATCTCTCCACTTGCCAAGCCCCTTACAGAATGCTGCATTACCAAATAATTCCAACCTCTCCTTTCCTGTTGCCAAGGGAGTGAGTGTGTGCTGGCAGGGGAAACAGGTCTGTCGTGGACCCACTTGTGATGCCTTAGTGCTGGAATGAGAAAACAAGTGTGGGCTCCCAGCTCTGTAGTCACTAATAAACCATCTGGCTTTGCTTGTTTTAATTGTGTGGTGCCCCGATGAGGGTCAGCGAGGAGAGAGGGTGCCCTACATTCTCACCCGTGGCATTTGGTCAGGAATAATTGTGCTGAGCCCAGCACTGGGGCCTTTGATTCCCGGCCAAGGCAGGCAGGTGCTTTCAATATTCCCCCTGCTAAGCCCCTCCGATGGGCAAAAGTGTTTGCAAGATGCACGTGGTGCAGGGGGGAGCTCAGCCCGGGTTGGTGGCAAGTCCCTGGTCGGGGCTGCCCCGTGGTGCTGTGTCACAGCCGTCCCTCGTCGCGCCGTGCCCTTCCCGTGCTGCCTGTCCCTGTGTGCGGCTCTGCCAAGGTGTCAGAGGTGGCCTGTCACCCTGTGCTGCCTTGGAGCAGCGTGAGCAGTGCCCAGTGCTCTCCCCTCCCTTCCCACTGCTGTCTGTCCCTCACTGCTCTCCTAAATTCTCCCTCCGTCCATGCCCAGGTGTCAGCTCTGGTTAGTCCATTCGGGGTGGGATGAAGCAGCTGCATCCCTGCACCAAGGGCTGTTCCTGCAGCTCAGGAAGCCTCTGGCCACCTCCATAACCCTCACAAAAGCGAGGGTCCTTGGGTTACCCCCCAGTGCTGGAGCACAAAGAGCCCAGCAGTGGCAAAGGGAACCCCTGTTTGCACCCCTGGCTGTGTCACCGGGCTTTCC
>NW_020956430.1:120999-149877 GCF_003031625.1 Empidonax traillii
GAAGCAGCTGCATCCCTGCACCAAGGGCTGTTCCTGCAGCTCAGGAAGCCTCTGGCCACCTCCATAACCCTCACAAAAGCGAGGGTCCTTGGGTTACCCCCCAGTGCTGGAGCACAAAGAGCCCAGCAGTGGCAAAGGGAACCCCTGTTTGCACCCCTGGCTGTGTCACCGGGCTTTCCCTCGTGCCTCAGTTTCCCTCTCTGTTCTCGGATTTTCAGCTTTTGAGTGCTGAAGTGAAGGACTTTGTGCAGATGTGGCTCTAGGTGGGGGCTGTGGGTCCTGGTTTGTTACCAAGTGGCTCATCCCTGCTGGATTCCCAGCCTGGTGCAGGAGCAGACATCTTCATGTCTTTATTTTCCCAGGGATTGCTGATAAATCCTGACTCCATAACCCCGGCCTTGATTGACTCATTATCAGGCAATGCACAGCGAGGAAGCGACCTGTGACCCCGCCTGGGGACAGGGAGTGACCCTGAGGGAGCCGCCCTTATCGGCCCTTTTTAAAAGCTTCCCTTTTTAACATGACAGAGGAGCCTTGGCCAAGCCAAGCAATGCCCAAATAGCTATGGAGTGGAGGAGGGTGTGGGGCGATGGAGGACAAGGGGGTGCAGGAAGCATCAGGCATGTGGGGTGGGTTTATTCCTGCTGTCTGAGTTTGGGAAGAGCCTCTGCTGAGGTGAAAACCATCACATGGTTCCTGTTGGAAGAGCCAAGTATTGTGGTGGAGTGGGGCTGGCCGTAGCTCAGGGGGGCTGAGATTGCCTGAGTCCACCTGCTCCTCCAGACAGGCTTCCCGCTGGGATTATCAGGAAAAAGCCCAGCGGGAGATAAGAGTGTCTGTGGGGGAAGGTGACATGGGACAGGCTTGGCATCGGGGCCCAGCCCACACATGGGGCTGTCCTCTGTGCTGCCACCCACACACCTGGGATGGACAGGGTCTGGGAGCTGTGTCCCTGCTGTCCCCAAGCCCTGAGTGTCTGTCAGGAGGGGCAAATTTGCCTTCCCTTTTCCTCCCAGCTGCTTTTATAGCAAGTGACCTTTTGACCCTTGGCTCATCTTTTTGGAGGTGATAAAAGTCTTGGGGCATCACTGACCCGCTTTCCCTTCAGCGCCCTCTCCGAGGGGAAGGTGCAGGAGCTGCAGGGTTTGGAGTGTGCTGGGTTGATAGAGATGCTGAGTAGGGATGAAATCACTGAGGGCAAAAGAAGAGATGGAAATGCCACCACTTGCCTCATTGCAGGGAGGATAACACCCTGTTCAGGATGGAGCCCGTGGGGCAGAAGGGAGCGGCTCTGCTGTCCCTCACCCTGTGTCAGGGCAAGGATCACTCCCTGCCATGGGCTGAGGGCTGCCCTGCCCATGTGGGTCACTGATCCAACCCCCCAGCTCCCCAGCAGGGATTAGCTGGGATGGGTTTTTGCCAAGTCCCGGCTGTCACTGTGTTCCCACCTTTGATCAGGAGTCGGCATTTCTGAAGTGCTCCATCTCCCACATGTTGCGCTGATCAAAGGCAGCTGTTGCCTGGACCCTCCCCTGAGTCCATTTACACACACACACACCCAAAAATACAGAAATAAAGGAAACTGAAGGTGGTGGGGGGGGTGATGGATGGACGAGAGACTGGGCAAGGGGCAGCAGCAGGAAAATCCCTCTCCCCGGTCTCCTCATGGAGAGTCCCATCCACATCCAGCAGAAGGGCTGCCGTGGATCTAAAGAGAGATGCTGAAGGATGGCTTGGGGCAGCTTGGGAAGGAGTTGGACCTGGAGGAAAGAGTGCCACCAGTGGGTGACAGCAGTAGACTGGGCCAGATGCAGCTGTGGCAGAGCACAGCCAGTACCTCCCAAGGCTTTAGGTGGGATCGGGAGGGAGACTGGATTGACCTTTCCTTGAAGTCCACTCCAACCTCGACAGTCTGTGTGTGCTCAGTACCAAGGTCCCTGCAGTCCCCTCTGCTGGGGACAGGTGTTACTGGAGATATGTGGGGTGGTGTGATGGGCAGAGTGATGCCATGAGGGGTTTGACCTCACAGAACATCTCCTCCAGCTCTGCCAGCCACCAGCATCTGCTTCTTCAAAAGGAGAGGAGAAAGGTCTGACACCTGCTCTGGTGGTGGCTCCTCTCCAGGGCAGGTGTGGTCCCATTAACAGTGTTTAGGCAGATGATTTATTGTTCATTCACAGAACTTAACTCTGATCTCCAGCTCCTTTAATGCAAAGGACTTGGATAATCTGGGGTTCCAAGACTTTCCTGAATCCTCCTTGCTGACATCAGCAGCTTGTTTGTGCTCGATGAGATGGGAAAAATCTCCCTGGCCCTTCCTCATCCTCACACCCATCTGCTGTTATTCAGCATTACAGTTTAGCTGTGGGGCTTTGAAAAGACAGAGTGTCCACCCAAAACCTGCAGATAAAAAGAGGGTAGAGAGCAGCATCAGAGGACACACTTGCAGACTTTTTCCTTAGCTGAGACAGCAGGTTCAGGGGAGGGTTGGTCTGGTTGAAAGCCAAATTGTGCTACCCATGGTGACACTGCAGCAATCTCATCCCCAGGCAAGGACAACAGTGTCCTATCCCTCTAGCAGATCAGAGGGGCCAGCAGTCCAGACTGGGCAGAGCCCAGGAGAGGGGATGAAGCCCTTCGGAAGGGCAGTTTGTCCTCTTCCTCCTCCTCCTCCTCCCTTGGCCCCATCCCACTGTGCAGCACACAGTAGGGGCAGGTGTATCAGGCAACCAGTTTCCAAGCACCAACTGTGTCATTAAAGGCAGCCTTTTATCTCCTTCAGCACTGCCAGGACAATTTGCTTATACAAGAAGGGTCCAGCCATCTCCTCTCCCAAAATCTAATGTCTCTGGCAGCAAAACTGAGGAGGTTCAGGCAGCATTTCCAATAGTGCTGTTAAAATAATGTTACCCACTTCAGCAGGGTGCCTTGGAGGGGTGTCAGGACACCAAAATCAGGTGGTGAGTGTTGCTGGGTCACATTCATACCTGTCCTCGCTGGTACCTGCGGGTTAATTCAATCAGCAGAAGGTCCTCAGCCAGGTTACAGCCCTCTGCAGTAATTCCCTGAGGCTGAATTTTGCTCATTACCCAGGGATGGACTCGAGGTTTGAGTGCCAAGGAAACCAAGCACCTCCAGTGTTTACTGCCATGGAGGGCTGTGGGTGCACTCAGAACACCCCACAACCCCCAAACCTACTAAGCAGCGTCCTGTGAGCACCAGAAGAGCTGCCTGGAGTGAGACATCCTGTCCCAGTGAAGGTGACCCTGGCTCAGATGGCTCTTACCTTCCCTGTTCACCTTCCCCAGTGTCCAGCAGTGACCAAGGCACTCCCGATCAGACAGGCATGAAGGGCATCCCAGGGCTGTGCTCGTCCTTCCCAGGCAGGGCTGGCAGCACCAGTGTCCAGCCCACTGATGTCCAGGGCACTAAACCACATCACAGCAGCTGCTCTGGCTCAGGGCCACAGCTCTGCCTGCCCAGGGTGGCACGAGTACCACCTGGAGAATTTGGGGGGAAACCTCTGGTGCCCCTTTGGACAGCGCAGGGGCCGTAGAGCAAGAGCAGCATCTCTCCAAACGCAGCAGCAGACTTTGATCTGACCTCTGCCTTCTCATACCTGGGGGCAGACAGGATCTGCAGCAGCTCCTTCCTTTCTCTCCTTCTCAAGAGCACTTTAACCCCGGTGCACTCACAACCCCGAGGACAATGTCAGGGCCCCTTTCCCCCTCTGCCCACACCTGCCTCTCCCCACTGACACATGGCCCTGACACTGCGGTCCCTTGCCCTAACCCTGCCTTCCAAAGTTCAGTTCCCTGGCTGCAGGCAGCCCATAATACCATTTTTACAGCCAGGTGACCCCTGCCCTTTGGTGCTGTGCCAGCCCCTGTCCAGTCGGCTGAGGGGCTGGGCATGTAACACGCTCTGACACCTCGGCTGGAGGGAGCTCACGGAGGGACCACGGCTTCCCCTCCCTCTCGCGTGGGGCTGACAGAGCCAGGGGAACCCCTGGGTCCCAAGAGAGGCACACCAAGTGCACTTGAGAGACAGAGGGTAATGGCTTTCTTTCCTGGGTGGAATGGCAGCCCTGCACAGAAATTGGTCATCCGACTCCCAAAATTCAAGACAGACAAAGATTCCTCCGGGACAAAAGGTGCCCACACAGAAAGCTCTTTCTGTCTATGTAGTGTCTAGAGTGGCACACCAACTGCACTTGAGAGACTGAGGCTCAGATCTTTCTTTCCTGGGTGGAATCGTTCACTTTTCAGAGCCCAGGGATTTGGAGGAGTGAGGGAGAAGGGACAGTCATCACTCATACCCTGCCACCAGCCCTTGGACACCCCAATATTGAGCCAGATGGGGCGAGAGAAGGCAAACCTGGTGCTCTCTCCAGGCAGCACCCTGGCTGTGGGTTGATGTCTCACCTTTGCTGGGCACATCACATCCTATTACCCTCTGCCTCTTCCTGCTACGAGCCAGTCAATGAAGAAAAACTTGGCACAGTCCTTTTCCTGCCACTTTCCCACCCAACTCCCACATGGCCATCTGCATCCATCCCATCTGCTGCTGGGAACACCTCACCAGGAACAGGTCCAGCACACAGTGAGCCTGGGACAGGAGTATCTCACACTGGCATCACCAAGGACAATAGTTTCCATTGGGAAAAGGATCCCAAACAGTGCATTTGGACTGAGGTTTCCCTGTTGGGATCAACATTCCTGGTGCCTGGCTCAGTTAAACACTGCTCTCCCAAGCTTCCCAGGAGAACTAGCTCTTTCTGATCCCAGACATCCTTAAGGTCACAGCTGCAGCAGCTGAGCACTGGGCCAGGCTCTCACTTGGGGAAAATCATCCCCAATTGCAGAAAATTTCCACATTAGGAGGGAAATTGTAGTCTCAAGTGCAGCTGTGGTTGAGGGCCCATGGGAAGCAGAATAGTTGGACACAGCCAGGATCAATCCCTGTCCTGGCAGTGCAGGACAGGAGCAAGAACAGACAAGGTCAGCACTGTCTCCAGCGTGGGCAGAAGCTGGGCACTGCTGCCAGCTGCACACAGCAGGTGAGGAGGAGATGGGGAGGGAGAGAGGGGGACAAGTGTCTTGGAGAGGACAGGGATGACAAGGGCAAGGTCTGGAAGCGTTAGTGATGGTGAGAGTGTCCTGTCAGTGCCAGCCTTCATCCCAAGTGACATCTCTGACAGCCCGGCCAAGGACAAGGCAGGAGCAGAGGGCACAGGGGGAGGAAGGGGAGGGAGCTGTGTCCCTGTGCTGTGACACCTCACGGAGGCCCCTTTGAAGGGCAGGTGAAAGGGCAGAGGAGCATCTCCCCCTGGGAGCCCCCAGTTGGGCCTGTGGGGGAGAGGAGTTTGTGCTGAACACTTTCTCTTTGAGTTCCCAGCACAATCCCACCCTCTCCTGCTTCCCATGCACTGAGCCTGGACATTGCCCCTGCTCTCCCTCCCTGGAAAATAAATGCAAGTGTTTTCCTTGCTGCTCGCCTGGGGAGACAGCATTGTCTTGGGCTGGAATCTCCAACTCCTGGCCATGCACAGACACCCCAACAATCTCACCCTGTCCAAACCCTCCTTGAGCTCTGGCAGCTTTGGGGCCATGACCAAACTCTGGAGAGCCTGTTCAGTGCCCAACCACCCTCTGGGGGAAGAACCTTTTCCTGAGATCCAAACTAAACCTCCCCTGGCACAGCTCCAGCCGTTCTCTGGGTCCTGTCCCTGCTCACAGAGAGCAGGGATCAGCTGCCCCTCCGCTGCCCTTCTGAGGAAGCTGCAGACAGATGTTCAAGTGAAAAAGGACCCACTGTGTTTAATAACCCTTAAGGGATTTTTCTTTTTTTTTTTTTTTTCCCCTCTTTCGTCCGTGGGAGCTTCCACAACACATCTCCTGGCCGTGGGGTTGTTTAGCTGTTGCTTGGAGGGAAGTTGCTTTCGCTTAGAATCACAGAACGGTTCGGCTTTGCAGGGACCTTAAAGCTCATCTCATTCCACCCCGTGCCATGGGCAGGGACACCTTCCACTGTCCCAGGCTGCTCCAAACCCCGCCCAACCTGGCCTTGGACACTTCCAGGGATGGGGCAGCCACGGCTTCTCTGCTCCAGACCCTCCGCCCCCCTTCCCTCCTCGCTCCTCCGTGGCCTTGAGAGTGGCGGGGGACTGCGGCTTCCCCTCGCTCAAGCCCAATAGCTCCGCTGGGAATTCGGCTGGGAAAGCCGGGAGCGGCGGGCGCCGAGCTCCCTCCTGCGGCCCCGCCGAGCAGCGCAGACGGGCTGGGAGACCGCAGCCGCGCACTTCCGGAAAACCCGGGGGTGATCGGAGAGATTCTCCCCCTAGTCCCCCCTCCTCCGCCTATCCCTGTCCCCCGACATCCCCAGTGATGCTCCCCGTGCCGCCCTCAGGGCCCCGCCGTTGCTAAGGGGCCGTTGCTAAGGACCAACATCCGGGTCCCACCGCCCCTCCCGCACACGTGACCCGGTGGGAACATGGCGGCGCCCACGGCGCGGCGTGCGCGGCCCTGAGAGCGGCAGCTCCGAGTGTTTCGAGTGCTCCGGGCTGCCCGCCCCGCCGGTCCCGCCGCGGACATGTCGCGGCTTATCGTGAAGAACCTCCCCAATGGGGTGAGACCACCGTGCGGCTGCGGAAAGGGCCGGTGGAAGGGGTGTGATGGACTTAGGGATGGGTCTGGGGGGACGCGCCGGGGAGAGGCACCCCGGGAGGGGAGGGGGTACCGCGGTGTGGTGGGGACGGGGGTGAGCGTGAAGACCCCCCTAAGAGAGAAAGTTCTCGGATCGGCACGGGGAGAGGAAGATGTTTTGATGGAGGAGCAGCGAGGTGTTTTGGCGGAAGGGGCTGTAAGGGGATAAGAGGTTGTGAAAATGTGCTGGGACGGGGGGTCCTTCTGGGAGAGCGTGGGAAAGGATGGTGGGGGACGTTGAGCAGGGAGAGCCCCTGGAGTGGTCAGGGAGGTGCCCTGGGGGGCTGGAAGCAGCGTGTGGAGGGGGAGGCATCCCTCAGGGTGGGGGAGCAGAGCTTTTTGTGGCCATTGCCCTCCCCTCGGTGCCTGGGAGGTGGGTACAGGTGCCCACTGTGCTGCTCTGTCCCAGTCAGGTCCCCCACAGCATTCCCGGTGTTCCCTGCCTGTCCACGTAGGGCGTTCATGAAGGGGCGAAGGGATTTGGTTTCCACTGTGTAGTTTCTACAACCTTTCAGTCCTTTGATAGAGAACATTTTGTTTTGGACTTGTCCATGAAGCATCTCTGTATTTGTATTCTGTGGCTGATTTCCCTTCCCTTTGTCCTTTCCCCTTCCCAGATGAAGGAGGATCGCTTCAGGAAACTGTTTGCTGCCTTTGGAACACTGACTGATTGTTGCTTGAAGTTCACCAAGGAGGGCAAGTTCAGGAAATTTGGCTTCATTGGCTACAGGTCTGAAGAGGAAGCTCAAACGGCCCTGAAGCATTTCAACAAAAGCTTCATAGACACTTCCAGGATCACGGTGAGTTGATCCTTAAAAATTATCTCCTTGGGATTCTTAAGAAGGTTTAGTGTTAGAGATGAGACTTGGAACAACCTGGGCTAGTGGGGCATGTCCCTGGAACAACATGAACTTAATGGTCCCTTCCAACCCCGACCATCTCAGGATTACATGATGATATGACTGGTCTTAAATGAGCACACAAAGTGTTTGCCATGTTTGATTGTTTCCCATGATGGAACATGTTGCTCTATGCTCTTAAAATGAACATGTGTGTGAAGTTGCCTGTTCTCCTGCACACACCCTCCATCCCATCAGTGTTGCAATAAAGATTCCTGAGTGAAGTTATCCAGCAGTTACAGAAGCAGACTCTTGAGCATGTGTTTAATTAGGGATCTGATTCTTTCCAGGTGGAGTTATGCAAGTCTTTTGGTGACCCTTCAAAACCCAAAGCATGGAGTAAACACTCTCAGAAGGTTCCTGCCTCAGAAAAACAGACAGAGAAGCCTGTGGCGAGTGCAGCTCCTCCAGACACAAAGAAAGTGAGTTTTGCCTGATCCCTTGAGGCTCTGTGTGAGGCACAGAGAAGGTTGCCCTGGTGTGTGGAGAAGGGGACAGAACAGCTGGGACAGTGGATGTTGGAGTCGTGGTTGTGGGATTTTCTGCCTTGGGATCTCTGTTGCCTGAAACTGGCTGTGCTTCTAATAAACCTTTTTGATTTTTTTTTCCCTAAGGATAAAAAGAAGAAAGATCCCACGGATAACTTGAAAAAGGTGAGTTGAGGTTGAATTGCAGTCCCTACAGTCTTGCTGGCTTGTATTAACAGCAAGAGCTGAATAGTTCCTTTCTATACTGCTTCCCATGCTATTTATTCAGACTGTGACAGTCCAATCCTACTGCAACAAACCCTCATTTTAACAACCCCGACTCTGGGATCCAGTTTTTTTAATTGTCAGCTACTCCATGTGACCACACACTTCATCCAAGACAATCCTGTTTCAACAATTCTGGTTTTTAACCATCTGCAAATTTTTTCACTTTAAACTTCTACATTCTTTGCTCTTTTAAATGTTTCATTTTTTTTTTTTTTTTAAAGTACTTTCTAAACATCAATTATTAAAAAAAAATAGGAATGAGAGATCTCATGAAGACTTTAATCACTTTAAGGTCTCACCTTGTCAGTGTAAATTGAGCTCTCCTTAAGGGACTTTTGATTTTTACCTTGCTGGAAATGAGGTGATATCTTTATTTCCAACTCACTACTAGCTTTCATGTGTCTGTTTTCACAGCTTATCTGTTTGGTTTCTTTTTTTAACAGCTGGAAGAAGATAAGAAATTCCAGGAGTTCTTGGTGGTTCACCAGAAACGGTCTCAGGTGGCCACTTGGGCTAATGACACTTTACCAGAGGAGCCCAAGAAGAGCAAACCACCAGCAGCAGCTGATTATCTCAACTTTGATTCAGATGAGTCTGAGGAGCTGAGTGAGGATGGGGATGAGCCCTCTAAAGATGAGGAGGAAACTAAAGGTACCAAAAGGAGCCATCACCCTTTGCTTGTGTTGGTCACAGTGACTGTGAGGGCAGAGGTGCTGACAGGACCCAAATCAGAGTCCTTCCTCCACACAGAGACACTGTAGCAAGGAAGGTGGTTCCTCAGGCATTGTGCTCATTCTGTGTGCTGTGGATGTGTGGTTGTTTTCCCAAATTCAGGGAGATGTGGGAAAGGCAGTTTTTCCTGTGTTTTCCCCTGGGCAATGTTAGGGAAGAGAACAGGGCAAAAAATCTGCACCTTTCCCTTAAATGCTGTCCTAGGCTGCAGCTACTTTCATCCCTGGGATTGCCAGAGCTGGATATGGTTTCTGTTTGTTTAATAACCAGTCTGTGAACTTATCTAGTCTGCCTTTGATTGTATATTTCTGGAAATGGTGTGTCCTTGGGCCCTGTTGGAGTTGATGAGAAGGGACAGAGTTCAGTATCTTGGATCCTGAAAGGAAAATTGGAGTAGTGAGTTAACTTAGAAGACTGGGAAGTCTGGGCTGCAGTGTGGTGTGTGTCACTTAGAATCCAGTGTCCCTGCAGCTGTGCAAGGTGTGGTTTTGGAGCTGTTCCCCCTCCCTACATGGTATTTCCTTATGCTGTTCTGTTGGAGTGAACAGCATTTTCCCTGCTGCTCCTCTTTTCCCTTTGGGTAACTCAGATAAGGGTGTGACTTGGCAAGGGGTGGAGGAGTGTATTGGAGGAACAGCTACCTCTGTTTTTCTCCTTGCCAAACTAAACTGAACACTTTAAAACCTTCTCTGTGGTCTGCTTGGAGTATTTAGTTAAAACTGTGACAAAATCCCTTGTCATGGAGTTCCTCAATCTCCTTCCTCATTTGTTTAATACATGAACTGTTGCTCTGAAAATCGGTGATCCAAATTGTCAGCCTGGAAGAGCTGAGATAAAGTTGCTCTGCTGTTCTCAAGCCTTTCCTTCCCATGGAAAGGCTAGAGGAGGGTGATTGTCATGACTGTGCCAGTTCTCAGCTTTTCCCTGGCTGGGGAAAGATCAGCAGCATCTGTGTGCAAAACTTCTCTGGTCTCTCCTCTCCAACAGCAAAGAAAGGAGGGAAGAAGGCAGCTAACAGCAAAAACCTCTCAGATATGGAGTACCTGAAATCTAAAGTGGTGAAGGATTCTTCCTCCTCGTCCAGTACAGAGGAAGAAACAGATACTGAGGAGGAGATGGAAGAGGAAAGTGAGACTGAGGAGGATTTGGGCATCGCAGAAAATGTTGGCACCTGCACAGATAAAAAGGGGAAGGTGAAGGCCCAACAAACACAGCAAGAGGCACCAGTGGAGAAAAAGAAGAAAAAAGGATCCACTCTAGAGGTACAGGTGAATGAGACTTTTGTCTTCTCTGAAGCAGGAGCTGTATGGGTAGTATGTCAGTCTCTCCAGGGGTGAGCTGAAAGCCTGTGAAGGCTGCAGGACCCTCTAGATACCAGCTGGTTTGGTTCACTGGGTGAGAGCCATTAAAATAATCTCTTCTTAGGCATGAATTCCTAAGAATCAGCCTTCCAAACAAGTGCTGCTCATGCCTTTTTTTTCAAAGACTTTCCTGTTTTTCCCTGTGTCCATCCCTGTCTGCAGAAAATGCTGTCCTGCACAACTCAGTGTCAGTGATGGGGTTTGACTGTCCCAGCCTGCCCCCCAGGCTGTTGTAGTGATGAGAATCTCTTGATATTCCCTCCCACTCTTCAGCCTCCTGTTTGTTGGACAAGATCATCTTGTTGTGCTGTGCTTTTTCTTCTTTCATTCATCTTTTTTTCCTTTATTTTCCCCATCCTGGTGTGCAGAACCAAGGCAGCTCAGCAGAAGCCAGCACCCCGTTCACAGTGAAACTTCGCGGTGCCCCCTCGAACATCACTGAGGCAAGTTTTGTTACCCACCTGGGGATGGAGGCTCCAGGGGGGTTCTCAGAGTGATCTTTGCAGAGACTTTTCACTTATGGAGCAGTTTTGAGGGTTGTGTGGGCAGTCAGGGAAACTTTAGAGCTTGCTTTGTGCAGGGATGTTTTGTTGCACGGGATGTTTTTTATAGTGGATGTAAAAACCTGAATCTGCAACTTACTGTTTCCTGTTTCTGAGAACTTAATCAGGCAATTTGAATTCTTCCTGCAGGAAAAGATTCGTGATTTCTTCTTGCCTCTGAAGCCAGTGGCAGTTAGGATAGGAAAAAATGCCCAGGGGAGGAATTCAGGTAATGTCTATGTGTGGAAGAGGGGATGGATCTGTGAGTTAGGAGACCTCTGGTCCTTTTTATCTGCTCTTTGTATCTGCAGTCTCAAATCACTGGCTTGTGTCCTGATTATTCCAGACCTTTCTATGACTTTGCAGCTCTCCTGCCCTACTTGCTGTCCATAGGATGCCCTGGGCAGAGTAATGTTGGCTCTGCTCCCTTAGGAGTAGCTGCAGGATCTGCCTCCAGAATTAGCCTAAACGTCCCAAACCATGCCAAAGCAAGACCTGTTCTTCTGGGATAGCTGCAGCAGCACCCAGGGACTGTGCTGCCCTGTGTTTATGGGCTGCAGGGCAGCCTTTAGCCAAGGTGGGTCTCCTGACAGGCTGTGTCTGATGGGGGTGCCTGTGAGAGTTTGGAGCAGGTTCTTGGAATTGTCAGGGAGCTTTGCTATGTGCTCTTTTCCTTTAATAGTCTAACAACAGATGCCCCTTTTATTTCCTCCTGTAGATACCTGTGAAAGCCTCTTTCAGCTGTTAAGTTGGGCTTCTTTGGTTTGTATGTAGAGAATAAGCTTTTAAAAGGCAACCTTCCAGTCGGACATGGCCATTTTCAGGCTGGATCGAAACTTTAATGGGAGTTGAATGCTTTATCTATAGGAATCCATATTAGAGAAAGCCCAATTCACCCTTAATTAGCCAATTAGTGGCTGTATGTTCCCCACATGATGCTCAGTTGAACCTTCCCTTATTCCAAGGTTACATCTTTGTTGACTTGAAGAGTGAAGCAGAAGTGCAGAGAGCCTTGAAGAGAAAAAAAGAATACATGGGTAAGGGCTGTTTGTTCCTTCTCGTTCTGGCTGATGCCACTGGCAGGGTGCTCAGCTGCTGGAGTGTTCACTGCAGGAGTACCTCCTGTTGTTTAGTTTTTTCCCAGGCAGATGGTGGGGGTGGTTCCTGTGCTCAGCCCACACGGGATAAACCTGGTGCCGTGTCAGGAGCAAATGACTGAACTGTCCGTGTTCCTCTTGGGCCCTCGTGTTTTGACGTGTGCTTGAGGTGTATCTTGTTCTTGAGATAAAAGTAACGTTGTTCCAGTCTGGCTGGGATTTGTACAGACAGTTCTGTAAGCCTGTGCTTGAGACCTGTGCCTGGCCTTAGTGGAAGTACTGAAATTATGTTTGCAAAAACCACATGCAGAATGGGAATAGCTGCTTAGAAGCCTGGCTGGCACAGGCAGAGGGGCTGGAGCTCCCTGAAAGGAAGGGAGTCTGTGGGGTTTTTGCCTGATTTTTATGAGGACTGATCTCTTGCAGCCTCCACCACCCTTTTTTTTTTTTTTTAAATCAGGCAGAGTCTTAATCAAAGCCTGTAATTGGGAAATTGGGATTGGGATTGTTATTTCTTGTGGGATTGGGATTGTAATTGCTGGTGTCACTGCAGTAACCCTGGGCTCTTTGTGCACTGATGTTGGTTGCCCATGGCCTTGGGAAGCACCTAACATGCCTCTGTGTGTGGTTGTGGCTCAGGTGGACGATGTGTTGAGATTTCCCGATGCAGGAACACCCCAAAAGAAGCTGTTCCGGCCAAACCCACTAACCAGCCATGGAAGAGAAAGCTGAGGGATGATGAGGAGGAAGAGGACTTGTCTGAGTCAGGGAGACTCTTTGTCAGGAACCTTCCCTTTACGAGCACCGAGGAGGACTTGGAGAAGATCTTTTCCAAGTATGGTGAGTATTTGTCCTGGGACTGAGACTTGCAGAGCAACATCTTTCCTTTGTAAACACGGAGGTTTTCGTGCTGGATGTGACTGGACAAAGCTCCATGTCCCACATCTCTCGAATATGGCCCAGCTCCCATCATCTTTATTGCCTGGTGTGGTGATGTGTGCTTGGCAGGAGACTTATAGATGCTGCAGGTAAGAGGTGAATCTCTGAGATAACACCCCAGGTTTGTTTGGAATGGCAGGTGGAAACTTGGAGTTTAACTTTTCTACCTTGAATTTAAAGAAATTTAAGGCCACCTTTCGTTTCAGTGTGCTGGGGGCAGAGAGGGTTAGGTTGTGGAAAGACTAAGACTGAAGATAAATGCAGCTGCTCAGAGCTTGCCTGGTTTGTGTCACGTGTCAGAGTCCTGTGAGCTACCATGTGGTGCACAACCAGACTTGGGGTGCTTTTGTTGGGCCCGCCTTGCCAGCCTGCAGCTCCTGGCTCAGGTTGGTGGCTCACCACACACCCTGTGCAATATCCAGAGCTGCTCTGCCCTCCCCAGCTCCCTCGTCCCCAGCTGTGTCTGGGAGATGCCAGTTCAGAGTGTTACCCTTCCCATCCCGTTCAGAGGTTCAGGTTGGACATCAGGGTTCAAAGACAGCATTGTTAAACATCACAAGGGGCTGCCCAGGGAGGTGGTGGAGTCATCATCCCTGGAGATGTTCAAGAACCAGCTGGGCATGGCACTTAGTACAATAATCTAGTTGACAAGATGATGTTAGGTCAAAGGTTGGACTTAACCTCAGAGGTCTTTTCCAACCTAAATGATTCTGTGAACCTGTGTGGTGGCTGTCCAGGGACATCTCTCACCATAAAACCTTGCCTCCTGCAGGACCCCTCTCGGAGATCCATTTCCCTATTGACAGACTCACCAAGAAGCCCAAAGGGTTTGCTTTCGTCACCTACATGATTCCTGAGCATGCAGTGAAGGCCTTTGCAGAATTGGATGGGCAGGTGTTCCAGGTACAGAGCTGATGGTTTTCCTGTGCTGTTGGAATGCAGCTGGTGGGAATGTTTGTTGCTGTGCTAACACGGCCAAGAGTTTCCTTCTATGCTTTGCTGCACAGGTTGAGTCTCTTCTGCTGTGCTTTTGGTTAGAGGAGCTTGGTTTGAACAGCCTTGCAGGCACCAAAATCCTGGTAGAGGTGGGGAAAAACCTCCAAGTCTGTCTCTTATATGACCTCTGTAACTTGGAGCCGTGTCTCCTTTGGGAAGGAAGGTTTCCCTTTCCACCTTGGCTCTTTTACTAGGAAAGGTGCCCGAAAATTTCCTCTGCTCTGCTTAGCTCATGGACTTCTGTGGATTATTTCAAAGCTGCTGGACCTCTTTTTTCTGTCTTCTAGGGCAGGATGATGCATCTTTTACCATCCACAATCAAAAAAGAAAAAATCGAAGATGGGGATGCAGAAGAATCTTCCTCCTACAAAAAGCACAAAGAGGCCAAGGACAAAGCCAACAGTGCCAGGTACAACACAACTGCCAAATTCCCAAGTGGCAGAAATGCACGTGGGGTCTTTGCAGGGCTGTATAGATTCCCAAAGTCAATAAAGCATTTGCTGTGCAGCTCTGTTTCCTTTATCTCTTACCCACTTGACTCCTCTGTTCAAGCAGTTCAGTGAGCAGCAGAAAGTGAGAGAAACAGGGTTTTGAATGGATTTGCGTATGAGTTTATACATCTGGTGTCTAATAAAAGTTGTGCTGTAATTCTTCAGGGTGGTTTCAGATCAGCTGGGTCTTTCTCCTCTACTTGACCACCTTTCTAGAACTTGAAGGAACTTTATCTTGCTGTGTGACAAATTAGTTTGAAAGAAGTGCCCAATACTTTCTGATTTAAAGGGAAAGAGATGCAACCTTGCTTGCATGGGCTTTGTGGTTTTAGGAAAGCAGTTGGAAAGGTGTGTCCCTCTGAACCAACACCTGAACTCCCAGCTGTAGCTGCAGAGCTGTGACCAGTGAGGTCTAGGGAAGAAGAGCTCAACTGGCTGCACTGCTGCCTCTCTGTTTGCCCTCCAGACACGTCTCCCTCATCCTATCAATTCTCTAAGGATATTCCGCCTTCTTTCTCTCATGACTCTTCATTCTGGCTGCTCATGGTGGCATTCAAAGCTGTTTTTTTTCCCAGGAGTATGAACTAGAATCCTCAGTGGAAGGAGGGGCTGTGTATGACTCTGAACCTGCTCTTGTTTGTCTCTCCAGCTCTCACAACTGGAACACGCTGTTTGTGGGGACAAACGCTGTGGCTGATGCCATGGCTCAGAAGTACAACGCTTCCAAAAGCCAAGTGCTGGATCCTGTGAGTCCGGTTATTCGTCAGCTGGGGTGGGAGATCACTTTCCTACCTGTTTCTTTGTTCCTGGTCTTGTTATGCACCAAAAGCTGCTGTGCTTCCGTGAGGCTGAGAGATCTGTGGTGCTGTAGCACCTCTGTGGGATCTGAGCCTATCAATCCACTTGTCACTAGGTCAGTGACACTCCCAGGCCTCTCTCACACTCTGCTTTTCTGTGCCTGAATTTTGCATTTCTGCATAACCAGCAGCTGATGGGAATTTACACCTGAAAGCTGGTTCCCACCTGAAAGCTTTGCTTTGCTTTGGGAAGCGTTCAGATTCCAACAGCAAAACTTCCCGCAGCTTCAGAGGAACTGGAGTATTTTACCTTCAAGCTTTCTGCCACTTTTCCTTTGTATCTGCTTCTTGGAGCAGAAGGAACAGCAGGTGACTGATATTCTTGCCTGCAGGAGAGTAAAGACAGCGTGGCAGTGAGAGTCGCTCTGGGAGAAACCGAACTGGTCCAGGAAATTCGCCGCTTCCTCATTGAAAACGGAGTCAGCCTGGATTCCTTCAGTCAGGTGAGATGCTCAGCTGGAGGCAGCAATGTGGACCTACCCCTTCTAGTCCTGGTGTCCTCAGCTCTCTCTGAAATTGGTAGTTAAATTCTCAGCATCTTGCAGGATTGAACCCTTAGGAAATCTTATATCCATTTGAAAATGCAGCTGCCCTCAGGATAGTTGAAATTCGTAATACAATGGCTTTAGTATGGTTGGGGAAGGAGTCCTGTGTCCATATCAGGGTGAATCTGGAGCTGGAACCTCCATACACGAGTGTATGTGGAACAGGGAGGTTGTACTGGGGTGTGGATCCTACAGGAAGTGTTTTCTAAATGGCTGTTGACCCTCTTGGACCCTGGAAAAGGGGCGGTGTGGAGAGAGCATGTTGTGGTGGATCCCGAGTCGGAAAGTTGTTGGAGTTTACAATTGTAAATCCCATCTTCCCTTTTTTTCCACCCCCACTGAACTTGCCAGGCTGCTGGAGAGCGGAGCAAGACGGTGATCCTGGTGAAGAACCTGCCGGCCAGCACGAGCGCGGCAGAACTGGAGGACGTGTTCGGCCAGCACGGCAGCCTGGGCCGGGTGCTGCTGCCAGAGGGGGGCGTCACAGCCATCGTGGAGTTCCTGGAGCCAACAGAGGCCAAGCAGGCGTTCACCAGGCTGGCCTACTCCAGGGTGAGGCAGCTGCCTGGAGAGTGTGGATCGCGACTGCTTGGGAAGCTGCAGGAGGGAGTGCTCGGTGTGTGAGGGGGGCAGGAGTTTTGAGGAGAGTGAGTTATCCTTGAGCCTCTGCTGTTGCCCTCTGTCCCTTGGATTTAGGGAGTTGCCTGATGCATCCCTGTGCAGCAGTGGCTAAATAGGGTTCAACCTGCAGAGGGTGGCTGGAGGGAGGAGGCTGTGACATGTTTAGAGGATTTCTCTTCCCTTTCACAACACAGGAGTGTAATACATGGTAGACTGTGGTCCTGTGTAAGGCTGGATCCTTTTGTGAAAGAGAGTTTAGCTGGTTGGAAAAGCTACCCAGCTTTTCCCCTGGTGTTTTCCATTACAGAGGGAGATGAAAATGAAGCTGAGAGCAGAGGTTTTTCTTCAGGCCTTGCCCTTCAGTCTTCATTTCTTTCCTGTCTTCTCTTCACAGTTTCATTCTGTGCCATTGTATCTGGAATGGGCTCCAATGGGTGTCTTCTTAAACCCAACCCCTCAGAAAAAAAAGGCTGAGGTTCCAGAAAAGGAGGATGAAGCAGGGCTGGTATCAGGTAAGAACTTTGTCCACCTTGGTGTTGACAGGCTGTAGTGTTTCCCTGTAGTGTCTCCCTGCTCATGTCAAGCCCCAGTGTATGCTTTGTCTGGGTGATTTCCCACTGCAAGGACATGATCTTCTTTCTCCCCATTCCAGGGGCTCTCCCAAAATTTGAGTGGGCAAGCTCTCCCTGAGTTTGGCTTTGTTTCATCTTACAAAATTTGGTTTACCCTTTTTGTTTCAGGTGAAGCCCTAAAGGACTCAGGGGAAGCAGCAGCACAGGAAGAAGAGGAGGAAGAAGAGGAGGAGGAGGAAGAAGAAAATGTTCCTGGGTGTACCTTGTTCATCAAAAACCTAAACTTTGCCACAACAGAAGACACGTTGAAGGAGGTGAGCCATAAGGATATAGTGTTTAAATTGCAGTGGGAGATGAGAAAACACTGGGTTACACTGGGACTGGGAGTATCCACTTTGGGGTTTCAGGCATCAGTTAAGACAAATGTATCTGAAACTGTTTTGGTGGGATTACATTCCACCTTGGGACAGGTGGAGGCAGTAGAAAATCTTTTAAGACTTCCTCATTTCCCATGCTTTCTGTAATGCTTCTCCTTGGGATAGGCGTTTTTCTCATTCTGCTTTGTGTGTGAAGGCAATGAATAAATAAAAGATGGTTTCAGAGATGTGCTTTTCATCTCTGCTTCTCCTGCCACTGAGCTGTCTGTGCTGTTTTACCTCAGCAAAGCACTTGGGAGAGAGTGTAGCATTACTAAAGTCATATGGGATGCTAATAGCAGAATAAGGAAAAGCAAGTGGGAATTCTCAGCTCTGCCAGTTTTTTTAACTGTGTAAAGTGCCACATTCCATGGCCCAAGAACGCTGGAGCAGTGTCAGTCCATCCTGGGCCTGTATTCCTCTCTCTTGGGACTGAGAGACTGTGTAGAGAGCCTGTCCATTTGAGTCTGGGGACAAATGTAAATGCTCAGAGGAGGAGTGGGGCTTGTCCCCTCTTCTTTTTTTTGCCTTCTGGCTGTAGTTTTACAAAGAAGTCAAATTGTTAGTTTATCTTCTAGCCCCCCATCTTTGCAAAGAGGTAAATTCTAGGGACATCACAGGAGTCACCCATCCCTAAGGTCTCTACCCTGAGGGCATTTTGTAATCCACAGTGTTGCTCCAGCACCATCTGGGATCTCTGCACTGTTCCTGAGGGGTGGCAGAGGATTTATGGGAACACATCTTTGATTTCTTTAACAGTCTTTTTGTGTGTGTGTGTGTGTATTTGTACAGAAATAATTTTATAAGAAAGACTGAGCTGCAGTGACTGCTTGTCAGGGGTGTGCTGGGGGAGGTGGGCCTGTAAGCCTGTGCTGCTGTCGAAGGGGGGCACGTTGTCACTCAAGTTGAGCTGCAAGCCTGTGACAAAGGGAACAGAATCACGTGTCCAAATTCCTTGCAGACATTCTCCAAAGTGGGAGCCCTGAAGAGCTGCACAATATCCAAGAAGAAAGACAAAGCAGGTACTCTAGATGTTGCTGTTCAGTTCCTTCCCTCAGCTGGTTGCTGAGGGCTCAGGTGTGGCATTGCTTTAGCATTCGTCTGGCTGAGCATTTGCGTTCTCCTTGGCAAAATCCTTAGTGTTTCCAGAAGTGTTCCTGCTGAAAAGGCTGAAAGCAGCAACCGAACACACCCCGGGGGTTCGGTCTAGGAGGTTAAGCTCAATTGTGGGATTTGTGGAGACGTGGCCTTCTCTTGAGATGTTGAGATAGAGAAGGCAGGCTCCTTCAGAATCACAGAAGAGAAGCGGGATGCAGGTTGAAAGGAACCGGTGCCCCCCCACCATGATTTAACTGCACACAAGACGCTTTATCCGCAGGAAGGGCTGGGATCCTCGAGGGTGCCTGGCTGAGTGGGCTTCCTTTGCCTTCTGCCTGCCAGCTCTGAGTCCCCCACGCTGCAGGGACAAGTGGCTGTGCCTCTTGCATTGGCTGCTCTCACTTTCCAGGCAGTTGGATAGGAAAAAGTTGGATTAAGGCAAGCGCTGGTTGGAAGGGCTGTGTCTTCTTTCTGGGAGCTTCACAGCTTTATGGGGTTTTGCCTTGACAGGGCTTCTCTTTCATGGGGTACTTAAAAACTCGGATCCAGTGAAAGGAAAAGAAATAAAGCAAAGTCTTCAGTACTTGCTGGTGTGTCTGGTGTGCTTGTGACCAGACAGCAACATCCCAGTCTGTGCTGATCTTGTATCACCTGCCCAAGAACTCCTCTTCTGTACCTGTGGATCATCTCTGCAGTCTGATACCACTAAGGCTGGGAAGTTGGAAACTGGATGTTATGTTTTCACTTGTGGATTTTTCCTTCCCTCATTATTAATCATACCTTAATTATGGCTCCTGTACTAGTGTGACTGCAGGTGATGCAGACCTTTGCTGTGCAGGGGTGCTGGACTTGGTGTCCTCTCCCTTGTTGTAGAAGTGGCAGCTGCCCACTCATGTTTAGAGACTATTTATGTCTCCATAATGGGATCACTTTCTCCTGTCTGCGTCAGCAGTTGCTTTGTAGGACTGGTGTTTTAAGTTTTGCACTGAAATGTTGCAAAGCAAAAAATCTGTTTTGTGTGCAGCATTGATTGTCTCCTTTTTATCATCAGCACCAAAACCAGCTGTTCTTGCTCAAAACAAGTCAGCCAGGGGTGCTCATAAGGAACCTCAGAGCTGACCCTTTGCCTGGGATATTAAGTTTCTGTCCCCACAGTTTTGGCAATCAATACTTGCTCAAACAAACTTGATTTGTTTTTACATCTTATACCAACCCTGTTTCCTGGTAACCTAAAGAGTCCCCTCTCACTCCTGACAGGCACTTTGCTCTCCATGGGCTTTGGATTTGTGGAGTACAAGAAGCCAGAGAGTGCCCAGAAAGCCTTACGCCGGCTCCAGGTAAGCTCAAGTGTTCCCAGCCTGGAATTCTTTGCAGAGGTGGTGGGAAAGGACTTGGATGAACCTTAGAGTTCAAAATGGAGCTGAGGATGTCAGTGCTATGGGCAGATGCAGAAGCCTGTAAAAAGGGCCAGGTTTGTGAGGGAAAGGGGTTTGTAAAGGGACAAGATTATGCAGAAGAGTGTTTCCTAGTGCTGATCCAATGTGGAGGTGGCAGAAAATGTACGATGATTGAAATGCAGTGAGTTTGAAATTTAATGAGTTTTTCTGCAAGGTACCCTTTGCAGAGGGGCAGAGACCCAGGTTCCCCCTCACAGGGAGAACAAATTTTGCTTAGTATTTAATTAGTGCTGCAGAGTTTGATTTTACCCTCTGTGACTCTGCCATTGCTTCAGGGTCTTCTAACCCCCTCCTGCCTTCTCCATGGCACAGGATTTGGCTGCACTCTGAAGGAATGAATCATAAAAATAAAACATCCAAGTGTTTGGTCCACACTGCCTGGGTATTATGGGCCAGACAGCTGGAGATTGAAGGAATTACTCTGTCAGCTGTGCATGTTCAGTGACTGTTATCCATGAGTCCCACCTTCACCAGGTGGTCATTTCACATTCCACAGCCTGGACAGTCTTGGGATAAATGTACATGCTCCATTCTCTTTGAAAGGAAAATGGATATTTTGGGCAGGGATTGGGCAGCAAGGCTCCAGATTCCTAGTGTAGTACCATTGCATGTTGTGTGCCCTGTCAGGGATGATAAGGAAGGAGGCTGAACTCTGGAAAGTTTTGAGGCATGGGAAGCATGACCAGTGTTCAACAGAGAAAGGCTTTGTCTGGGAGAAGGGGAGGACTAGATGGAAAAAAGGCAAGACTTGAAATACTGTGCTTATGTCCTGGAAGCTGTTGTGGCTTTGACTTTCAGTTACTTTATTTATATTAACTATATATTTTTTTCCTGTTGTTTCTTTGTTTTAACTTCTAGGGCTGCACTGTAGATGGCCATAAGCTGGAAGTGAAACTCTCAGAGAGAGCTATCAGGTAAATCTCGTGTCTCACCTCTGTACCAGGGTTACATTTAAGCTGCAGTAACGCTTGATGGGTTCTCCCCTTCTTCCCTGGCATCTGCATCACGAGGGATGTGAGCAGGAGTGCTCCAGCTGTTGAACACATCAGGCTTTGTGCTTTTACTCAGAGTCAGTTTAGTCAGTTTTGCTTGCAAATTAAAAAAAGAAATGATGAATAGCTCTAGTGGGACCCCAAAAAGGAGCTCGAAGTGAGAACCAGGCACAGAGTTTCCTTCCATGCTCAAGGAAAAGGTTCTTCTAAACCCTCTGCTTTTCTCAGCGTTGCAAATCCAAGTACAGCCCAAGTTCCAGTGGGTTTAAAAAGTTCTTGAGGATAAATATTTTCTAGGTAATGAAATCTTTTGCCTTAGTTCATCTGAGAAAACAAGAGCTTAAGAATGGATGTTCTGCTACCAATTCTGATCAAATTAAGACAAACAGGTTTCTTGCTTGATGAAAAAACTTGGATTTACCTTCTTTTATTTGGTCAGTCAGGTGCAGAGGAGATGGTTAGTTGTGGGTAAGTTTACTTGAAATTAGGGTCTTGTTTTTTAGGGTTTCCTTCCTAGTTTTTATTCAGTACAGAATATTCTAAATGCAAAGTTGAAAATTAATCCAGATGTTTGAAGGTGAACCGTGGCACCTAAACACTGTCCTTTAAGCAACTTTGGAAACCCTACTGGAGGTGGTATATCTTAAATGTCAAAATTTGTTTGAAAATCTGGTTCCTGGGGACCAGAAGCTGTCTGACAGCTCCCTGTCTGCACTTTGTATTTCAGTTCTTTAATAAACCATTTTTATCCATTTTGATTTTTAAAATCCCTTCAGCAGGTATCCAGCCCTCAATGTGAAGTGCTTTGCTTTATGAAATAAGCTGCTGTCTTTTGTATTAGGTAAATTCTGACCTTGTCCAAATGCAATACAATTCTGGAGGTAAAAAAATTAATACTCTATTACAAAATTTCACTTGATGTTTCATAAGCCAGGAAGAGAAAGAATCAAAATTGGCTTACGTTAAGCTAACTTTTTACAATATATCAATTAGTACATTCTCTTGACAGTTGAATGCACAAGATTTGGTGTCAGAACAAAAGTCAGTGGAAAATATGAGTCCAGGACCACAACTGGAGTTGAAGATAAACTATTTCATTTGCAGATGTGGGGTTTAAATCGCTGAAATTCCTTCCTTCCTGGTGTGCTGTATGACATTCCCACTGTCGGGAGCGAGGGTGTCAGTGTGAGCCAGCTGCCTCATTTTTCCACATTCCAAATCCTGAAGGAGCCCCAGTGCAAAGGGGGCTCTGCTGCCCCAGGGTCCTCACCTGCCCTTGCTGTTGCCTCCACAGGCCCGCTGTGAAACCGTCCCGAAAGAAACAAACTGTCAAGAAGCAGAAGACTTCCAAGATCCTGGTCCGAAACATCCCCTTCCAGGCCACTGCCAGGGAAGTCAGGGAACTCTTCAGGTAGGGAAAAAAGGGCTTTTCTCTTGGGTCTGTGGGGTGCTCCGGGCTGGAGCTGGGTTGATTTTCGTATGGGATTTTGTTAGCAGATTTTTAAACATGGTGAGTGTTATTGTCTTTGTGGAAGCCAACAAACCTTTTGCTGAGTGAAGAGACAAACGCTTTGACAGTGTAGAAATTCCAGTAGAAATACCAGTGTGGAAATTCTGCTGGTGAGATGGTGATCCCATAAAGCTGGTGGTGTGGCTGGAGCCACTGTGAGCTGTTGCAACCAGTGGCTCATCACCATGCAGTAAATATCCGTGGATCTTGGAGATCCCTGTGCCTGTCAAATAAATTATCTATCCCTGGATATCTTGGCAACTGTACAGCAGCATTTCTGATGCTGCCTGGGGAGGAGCACCCAGGTTTGAGTGGGGCTGGCTCCCTCTTCCACCTGCCTCGCCCACATGTTGCTGTAGCTCCATCCCCCCGTGGAGGGAGCATTTCCATCTGGCTTTCCCTTCCCTGGGTGTCTCACTGCCTGTGCCTCCCACACTTGGTGGGGTGTTGCCCCTTGTCTGTAAGGATGTGGGACTCTGCCTGATAATACTCTGTCTGACAAAAAATACCTTGTCAGCCATCAGACCTGCCTGGGATAGTGCTGAGTGTCAGACAGGGATTTTGGGATCCCAGGCTGCCTTTTTCCTGTGTGTTCTGTATGTCCTCAACCTTTTCTGCTGCCTTTCCATCCTGGAAAACAGGGGAAACTTTGTAAAAGAAAAGCATCTTTACTGCTCTCAGGAGGAGAATGTTTAGCTTGCTGTCCCAGGCCATGGTCCCTGCTCTGCTTGGAGAAGGAATCCGGGGGGAATTTGTGTTCAAATATGCCCATCCCTCTTTCCCATCTGCAAAATAAGGATGATAGCTCACATGTGCAGGGCATGGTGGAGTACCTGCTGTGTTGGGAGGTTGCTTCTTTGTGGGCCTGTCAAAGCAGAGGCAGGTGCTTTTGTCACAGCTGTGGGAATGAGTTCAGGAATTGCTTAACTCTTTGAAACCTGCCAAGATGATGCAGTGAAAACCACTGGCAGGGATTTGTTTGTTGCAGGGAAAACTGTGCAATTCCCTGTCTGCAGGGGAATTCCACCTACTTTTTTAGCATGTGATGTTCTCCTGGCTTGTCTGCAGGTTCCTGCATGGCTGGGGTGCTGTTCACATGCCAGCTGTAAGGAAAGGTGTGTTGCAACACTGGATTTGGGGTGAATTCTGGGCTTTCCACTGAAGGCAGACCATGACTTGGTTCTTAAACACACATTGCTAGAACAGTGATGGTAGAATTTAAAACATTCTACCTGTAAAGCAGCAAAAGGTTTTCCTTTCTTGTGCTGTGCAGCTTGGATACTTTTGCTTCAGTGCTACCCTGGCAGGTCCAGGCAACATCCCTGGACTTCCAAGTCACTGCTCTGAGTTTTCTCAGCACGTGGAGCACTGCTAATTTAAATCCCAACACTGTGGCTGCAGAGGTGACCTTCCTAAAGCTTGAGCAAACAAAACCAGGGGCATCTATTTGCTTTCTGGGGCGCTGGGTTAAGTTCAAGGAGCTGGGAGGTTTATGTGTATCACAAGGACAGACAAGCCCAGTAGACACTGTGGGGTTTTTTTGGTGTGGGTGTTGGTTTTTTTTTTCCCTCCTGTCTTGTCTGGCACCTCAGTGCTGTGGAGAGGAGGGGCAGAGGAACAGTCTGATGGATATTGTAAGGAATGTGCAACTTCCAGCTGCATGTGCTGGTGACAGTGGTCTTGGAACGACGTGGGAACGTCCTGCATTTATCCTGGGATATTCAGAGATGGGGGATTTATCTTTAAAACAGCTTGGGGGGAGACACAGCCTTCCATCCACCCCTGCCATCCCTCCTTCCCTTCAGAGAGGCCAAAACCAGGCACGGCAGAGCACTGCCAGCCACTTCATCTTCCTGGATTGCTTTGTTTGTGGTTTTAAATCAGGTGCCTTTGCTCTAGAGCTTTTTAGCTCTTTCTGCATTTAGGAGCCCATCTTATTTTGTGTTTTGCTAGTTATTTCTTTGAAATTGCAGACAATCACTTGGCAGTGGAATGGATGGCAGGGCTGCAGGGGGCACTCTTAGCCTGCCCAGAAAAGCCTGGCTGGGGACCACCAGGCTGGGGACAGCAAGGGAGCACCAGGCCACTCCAGCAGGCATTGCCATGCAGGGTGACAGCCCCAGGCCTGTGGAGGTGGGAGGCTTTGCAGGGTGAGCATCTTCTCCATTGTTTCACATGTTACTGAGCCACCTTCCAGCCCTGCAGCTGATGTTGTCCCCCAACCTGCTTTTCTCCTGTGCTTGCTTTCTTTTTTTTTTTTCTTTTTTTCAATTGCCTGGGCAGGAGAAAAATTTATAAATAAATAAATATATATATACACACACACACACACACAATATGTGTGTGCTTATATTTATTATGCACAGACATGTATATTACATATACACACACTGTATATGTGTACACACACTGTATGTATCTACAGGTGTGTGTGTATCACCCCAAATACATATATTGTGCCCACACGTATTTCCAGAAATATACATAATACACGTGTGTTCCATATGTTTCCCCAAATCAATGATTTCCGTGTTTTGAGCTTTGTCAAGGAACCCTGTCTTGCTTTTCAAATGGCCCCACAGAAGGTGTTAATGACACTGGAGAACAGCAAAACAAGGGAGCTGGTGGGGGTTTGAGCAGTGGGTTTTTAAAGCTGCTGTGCCTGTGCTGCTCAGCACTGGCAGTTCAGGGAATCCTGTCCTGGTTGCCTTTAAGACTTTTTGATATTTTTATTTATGGATCCACCACTTAAATGCTCAGACTTGCCCTGCGCCATTGTTAGTGTTCCTACAACTGCCTGTAGGAACTCTTTAATTTTGGACTTTGGGGGTATCAAGTTCTAATTCTTGGGCTGGAGAAAGTGATGGTTAATTTTCTCTGTAAGGGAGTCAGGATTGCTTCTGGCTAACAGCTCAAGTCCTCTGCCTGCAAAATCAATGTCTTGTAGTTCCACCAGCCTTAAGTGCTGCCCACCTTCCACCCCAACCCCAGAGGCTTTGCTGGGATGTGTGATGCTGGTTCAGATCGTGTCCTACCACGTTCTGCTGGTGTTTTTGGCCTCTCTTGCACCCTCCTGGATTTATTTATTATTTTTTTCTGAGATCCTGTAGGTGTTATTTTCTTCAGAGGGAGAGCTGTTCAATTAGAGGGGCTGCTTCTGGGCTAGGTGTGAAGATTTAGCTTTTGTGGGTGTGTTTTTTTCCCCCCATTTTTGTCCTTTATTAGATTCTACTCTTATCTTTACTACCTGAAAAAATAACAAAAGATAAATGGTCCTTAGTTCTTTCCAAAGAGCCATAGTTAGGGGAGGAGAGACAAAGGGATTGCTATCCCATAGGGGCTGCTAATTTTTGCTACCAAATTGTGGACCTTTTATGGCAAGACTTTTTTTTTTTTTTTTTTTTTTTTTTTTTCAAAAGGAACTCTAGATGTGGCAAGCTGAATTGGAGATCTGTGAAAGGCCACATTTTCACAGATTGGAGCCCTGGCAATTTCTGAAAATTGGGCTCCTTTAAAAATCTATCACATTAGATCCACGCAGCCTTCGTTGGAAGTTCCAATTAGGTGTTTGTTTCAGAGCCTCCTCTTCCATCCTCCTTCCCCCTGTCTGCACCAACTACATTAATATTAAAAATAAGGCTGTTTTGAAGCTCTTGTAGAACATTTTGAGGAGATGTACGCTTTATTTTCCTCAAAGGGGGAACAATTAGATTTAGAAAAAGACTTTTTAAAAGATTCCTACCCAACCAAAGGCAACCTGAGGGATAGGTACAGTCGAGAGTCTGCTTAGAGTTGGGCACAGCTGATGCTTTACCACCAAAGGATGCAGCTGTTGGAGGTGTACCTCAGGTAGTGTGTTTTGGGGATGGAGTTGTTTCTTTTCTTCTATGCAGAGTAGATCTGAGAACTTACCATTTGGTCTGTATCTATAATTTCTCTTCAGTTTGCAATGACTGTCACTTCCAGCCCTCCTCTGCCACTTAGCTGTGGTAACCCTCCAAACTCAGAGCGAGATCAGGGGCCAGCACTGTGTGTGGAAGGTGTTTTATCGTCCCTCTGGCCATCCCTTGCCTTTCACCTGCAGGAACTGCAGTCAAACACGTTGCACAAGGCTGTTAAATCACAAAGTTATTATCAGTTGAGAGACTGGACTTCAGTTTGACTGAAAAAGCAGCAAGCAGAAAAGCAACTGAGAGGTATTCCAGGGCAGGGAACAGGTTATCAGGTGCATTTATCTCCATATTCTGACTTTTCCTGCTAAGAAAGTAACGCTGCTTCTTGCAAAGACCTTTGGGGGTGGGTGTCTCTTTTAATTTTAACTCCTTTGCTGACTGTTTTCTGCGTCCTGACAAAGACGTGGCATTTATTGCATCTGGCAAAACAAGTGCCTGGAATTGATTGGGAGGAAACAGATCTATTCCCTCTGATGGAGGCTAGAAGTGAAGACAACCAGTGGGACAAGACTTTGGAGTCGTGTCTCTTCTAGGAGGAGAAAAATCTCTGAAGGGAGATGCAGTGGATAAAGTGGCAGAGATTTTTTTTTTTTTAAGGCAGCCTTTATGAAGTTAATTTTATAAGATGATGCCTTTCACTTCTTCTGACCTATTATAATAAAGTGTAGTTATCAGAATGGGCTTTTCATTTCCCATTATAAAGGACACGGTGGTATAATGAATCCTTCTGCCAGACATGCTTGCTGTTCACACCTTTCTCCCAGTAATGGAGCCTACATGACTGGAGACAATTTCTCCTTCCCAGAGTAACAGTGCCCTGTTGAAGCCGTGGAAATCTTTGCTAGCGAAAGGCAGAGGAGGAAAAAAATTAGTCCCTTCATAAACATGTGAGTTTGTTCAGCAAGTGCTGGACAGAATTAATTAGAACATTCAATGCAAACAGCCCTGGGATGTCCAGTGCTGTCAGGATTTCTGGATGAACAGCGATGCTTTTCACTTTTAAAACCCTTCATGCGCTGGAAATGTCTCGAAACCCGTTGCTGCTTCCTTTTAGCAGCTCAGAATTTTTCTCCAGCTGCAGCAGGGAAAGGTGAAGGTGGTGGATGACATCTGGGAGAAGCCAGGAGACATCTCACCTAGGACTGATGCAATAGGGTGGCAGAAGGAACAGGCAGACCGGGATACCCTGCTTGCAAGCCTATGCATGAGAAGGATGCCCAAAAATGAGGCTTGTTGAAGCAGAAAGACCCCGGGGAGGAAGCTGATGTTGGTGAGCACTCTGCATACGGCCATCAGGGTGTTGGATCCCAGCATCTTGGCTTCCCCTGGGAATTAGGACATTGGTGCCAGCACGTGGGAGGACTGTGGAATGTGTGTCTTACCTAGAGGCACATGTTGAGGTGGAAACCTGTCAGAAGCAGTATTAGGAGCAAGAACTGTCTCATTCCCCCTCTGAACAGTAATGATGCCTCTGAGCTGGGTTTGGTGCTGGGTGGGATCAGCATATCGTGTTCTCCAGGAAACAAATGGGTAGTTTAAAAAAGTGACCCACCCTCTGAGATCTCCAAAGCCATTCCCAGGCTCCATCTCCGGCCACTGAGTGCCAGAGGTTACAGACACTTAATGGGGTGGTGGTTGGCATCCAAACCACCTTCAGCACACGGGGTGGATTCCCGTGCCAGCGGCACTTCTGCCTTGTTGTGGTCTATCCTCAGGGATAATAATGTCTGGTTCCCATTTTAAAGGTGGCTTTCCACGGTGCAGAGCCATGCCAGGAGCACTGCAGGGCTGTGTGCGTGGAAGAAGCATCAGTGAGGTGGCTCAGGGCCCATCCTCAGGAGGTGGAAACGCACACGGTGTCCGACGGTGCCGCAGCTGATGTGGCGCTTGTGCTAATGCTGGATTTCAGCTTCTCATTAGAATGCAAGGTCTGTGCTAGGCTGCTGAGTGTCTGAGGAGGAGCATGTCTGGTGTGGGGGGCTCAGGATGCTGCTCTGGATTGAAGCTTTCTGTCCACCCACGTTATTTAAAAGTTCTTACAAAAATTGCATCTCTGGCTGTGTTTTCTTGTTTGGTTGATGGCTGCCTCCTCCCTGGCTGAAAAGCTCGGCCCCACTGGTTGCTTTTAGTGCTTTTTTGTGTGCAAGGGGAACACAAGGTGTGGATTTGTTGGAGCAAGTCCAGAGGAGGTCAGTGAGCTGATCTGAGAGCTGGAGCTCCTCTGCTCCAGGGAAAGGTTGAGAGGGTTGAGGTGCTCAACCTGGAGAGGAGAAGGCTCTGAGGGGACCTTAGAGCCCCTTCCAGTACCTAAAGGGGCTCCAAGAGAGTTGGAGAGGGACCC